>NW_009625289.1:46568-62115 GCF_000690535.1 Cariama cristata | reverse complement strand
CGGTGAATTTCAGCGGGAGCCGACCTGGCTGGCCTGTGGTGGGGGCAAGAACCTGAAAGTCACAGGAGCTTATCAAAGACTCATGTCAGCAAGTGTTATGTTTGTATCTAAAACACTATACATTTTAAGTGCAATCTTTATATATAGACTATGTAATGTTTTCAAGAGGCCATTATGATCATGGCATTTAAGTACTTGCAGAAGGACTCTGTAGCATTTAGCAAAGCACGGCACGCTTCAACCCTACAAGGTCCTGTGGTTGAACCTGGACCATTTTACTGCCTTTGAAATATCCTGCAAGAGTCAGCATTTAGGCAAAAAAAACCAGGCAATAGTTAGCAACTCTCATCACATCTATGTTTACACTTATTCCCAGCAGCAGCCAGAGTCCGGGTTCAGGCAGCCAGAGGTATTTAAAAAGATACCTTCCTCCACAGTCAATGGTAAGGTAGCTGCAAAGCAGCCTGGAAAATCTGAGTCTTGGCCCAGTCAACAAAATCCGGACCAGCGCACTGCAGGGATCATTTCTGAAATGCTGCACATGCGTGCGCTTCATTTCCACACCGCCTTATATCCCACCTTCATATCACAAAGCTAACTTTAATGGTTGCATCTGCCAAACTCTACATTGCTGCCACAAGGACTGTGTTACCAAAGCGTGAATTGCACGCAGCAGCACTGTCTCATGGATAATACCTCAGATAAAAAGGAAAATGTGAGAAATATTCAAATGACAACCCTTGTGACTTCCAGTTAGGTCTTGTGTTAAAACAGAGTTTGCAAAACGAATGCAAAAACTAGCCTAGAACAACTAGATAGAGTCCGTAGAAAATGTGTAGCCGAAAACTACATCCTATTTGCTGGTTCTCATGTTTTAAGTGCAGTTTATCACACATTTAGAAAACACACATTTTCATTCTAGTAATTAGCAGTCAGCGTTCTGCCATTTAAAGCCCTCATGCTCAAGGGGAACTCAGAGCTGATGTCTCCTCACGACTTTAAAACTGCTCCTGGAGCTGGTGTATGGAAGGGAATACCCTTCGTTGTTTAATGTGTTTGTAGGTTGTGATCTCGACAAGCTCATAAACATGTTTAAGGCTGACTATAATTTATCTTGATTTAGCAAGTCAATTAGTATAAAGTGTTTAAAATAACTGCTAAGTTCTCCTCCAATTTCCAAAGGACATTTCAGGTGTCAAAAAGTAGTGGAAATTGTAAAGAAATATTAGCAGAATAGATTTTTCACTAGAAATCATTATTTTTAGTGGTAAAATAAATTAAAAAGGTTGCATTGCATATTGACTTAAGCACTGGTATATGTCAGAATTACATGCAGATGACGGGAAAAAACTATTTCAAGCACTGTTAAAACTCATTTCTGTGTTACTATGTTTGGATTAGAGTAAAATTCACTAATATAGTACTGTCCTAACAATTCTAAACAGTAAAAAATCTGAAGTCAGGCACTAAAAACAATCTTGAACTTTTTTTTTCCTAGATTTTTAAAATTCATATTTTTGTTCTTTGATATTTTCCTTCTGACTTTTGAACCTCCATGGCACACATTTTCCAAAGTTTCTTTTGCAGCCACAAGAGGAGATTTTTAGACATTTTAAAATAAAAATTGAATAAAAATCCCACGCCCCCAGGAACTACTGCTCTAAGGAACACATCAAATAGCCTGATACTCATTATGACAATATGAGTTTGTAACACAGGTCATAAAATACCTGCAAGAAGCGTCTACATAATGGTTATGTCTTACTTAGATTAAAAAATACAAGTAGATCTGGCAAAATTTTTCTTCTTTGGTGTATGTCCAGGTATCGTAAGTCATATAGTATATGGAGGTCAGCAATAGTTTGGCTCTGGAGAGTATCTTCTAGTGTCTTCTCATGGCAAAATGCCTTTCAAGCTTAGTATCAGAGACAGTATATCTAGCCTTGCAGGTATGTGAAAAAATATATCTGACAACAAGATGACATTAGCTCCCCTTTGTTTAATGTGAATATTTTAAGTGAAGTTTTTTTTTCCTTGAAAAACAGCTAAAATAATAATATTAGTACAGGAAGACAAAACATGGAACTGTGAAAATGCGTAAGCATTTCTACATAAATGAAATGCATGCAGAACACCCTAACTGCATCACCAAGGATGGTCTAGTTACCAGCCTAATCCACTATGAACCAAAGTTGGCAATATGCTGATTTTAGCCACATTTATGTACCATTTTTATAGCTTCAAATACATAAGTTATATTGGAACTTCAACCAGACCAAGCAGCTCTAGGATAAAGCCTATATTAATTATCAGTATCAATTGTTTGGGAAATAAATGGGGGCTGGGATGTGTGCAGAAGTGCTCCGATTTCCCTAGATTTCAGGGCTGTCTAGATTTTAAGAACTGTGTGAAAGGAACAAAGAAAACACCCTTCTCTGTAGTTTCAAGAAAAATCTTCATTCGAAGCTACGAAAATCTTTCAGCGGTTCCCGAAACAGGAATGAACTCAGCAAGTGCTTGTATTTTCAAGGCAGGGCTTGCTGTATCTCTCACCACAAAGAACAGAAAAGACTGAGAATTAGAGTAGAAGCTTTAGTGAACTATGGATTTCATTGCACCTTCCCAGGCTCATTAGTTCAGCTAACAGCTTCTACTTGTTAAGAGGCTCTGTGGGAAGCAGCAGCAGTCCATGATGCTAAAGCAGAGGTACCTGCAGAGACCATGCTTCAGGCTGTCTCTTGGGCTGGAGATGACACTGTAAACCCTGGTTAGGGGATGTTCCATTTATTTTCATTTTATTCACATTTCATTACGGTTTTGTTTTCACACTGAGGCCAACTTCACGCCTCTCAGGCTTGTCTTTTGTAACTCAAAGGAAACTGGAGAATTGTCGGTCATATGCTACTTTTACTTGCATCCCTTTAACCCCCATTCAGGCAGGGTCATATAGCTGCGAGGGGAAAAAGATGTCCTTCGTGTTAGCATCCCTCTGTGGAAGATTTTTCATTGGCTTCTATATTTAGTCATTTTGAGCAATAATAGAATCTGAAATCTCACCCCCTGGAATACAGTGGCTTAAACATTTGAAATGCTTTTGCTGGAGGGTGCTGTTAGTGCTTCTGTGCTTTTTTTTCCCCTCTCCCAATCCAGTATCCATTTCTTGCTGTACTGCATAATGAATATGAAATGCATTTTTGATGGATATACAGTCAACCAGCAAAATCTCCAGGTACAATCATGAAAGCAACAATAGATTCATAGCTGTATACACACATGCATGGCCTTTGCTCTTCCGCTGAACACGAAATCTGGTTGATTAAAGGGCAGGGCCTTGATAAGGTCCCAGTGTGGCATAAGGTTAAGCTGTGCAGGACAGATTTGAGGATGTAGCAGAGTCACCTACACACTCTACTGCAGTGGAAACTGTCCTTAGAGAATTAAAAAGTCTCAGAAAAAAATCACTAGAGTAAGGGGACTGATCAGTTTTTCCAGAACTGGATCATTTAGCAACTTAAGTAAGCCTCTACTTTGATGGTGTAAGGGGAGAAAAGTTTTACCATCTCCAGGCAGTAAAAGTACCAGTGCCTGGGGAATATATTTCTGTAGTCATAGTCCTTGTCCTTCTTTGTGCATCTCTGTCAGAGATACAGAGCACAAACTTTCTGTCTTCCTTGTGAGCTTCACAGAAGGCCAGCTAGGAGTTGCAAAGCAGATACAACACCACTCATTTAAAAAAACCCCCAAACATTACTTCCACATAACTTCTCCATGTTCATGGCACCAGCTGGCATGGAGAAATTTAGGCTGCTTGTCCTCATGGAGGGGTCGTTGCAAATACCCTGTACTACAAGAACTGCATGTTCTTCTCCCCAGGTAACAGCTTCCAGCTGACAAGATGTCACAGTTCGGGGGGCAGTGTCACAGTTTCATGTCAGTTTGTATCATGTAAAATAGCTATGCACGACACGGCACAAAAGGAGAACACAAGTGTACCTCTTAGACAAAAACTTTTCACGTGAAAACAACAACAGTGGACAAACTTCAGTTTCTTCTACAAGACAGTATTTTCTTACCAACTTCTTCCCCCAAAACCAAAACCAGAACCAATGCTGTTGCTTCAGGCTGCACTGATAATCAGAACTTGTCGGTTCGCTGTAACTTTGCTGTCCGCAGCTATTGCCTTTTCTCATGCTTGAGAGAAAATGGATGATCCACCAGCCAGATTGCCAGGACAAGTCATTCAAGAAATTGGATCTGTTCCTTTCACTGCCAATGGGACCTGGAGCAAATCATATAGACCAAGCTTGGATGTGCTGATAGGAGCCCAGACATTTCTAAGCACCTCATTAGCCATCACTGCATCACCGGGACCCTAACTGCAAACAAAAATACCTCTCTGTGCTACAGTGTCCAGTTTGTAACATGGGCATAAAGACATTTCCTATCTCATACATATATTCTGGAATTTAATACATTAAAGATGCAAATTGTGATGTAAGTCCCTACACCAGCTTTGTGGAGGAAGGCTGAAATAAAATTGACATAATTTAATTTGGTATCTATGTGTGTGGAACAAGCAGTACAGCACTGATGACTTAAAAGCCTCAAGAAGTGGAAAGCAACCTTTAGATTTTTTTATGTGATTATCTCTATAATATCTGAAAATATTGCACATCTGCAAACCCAGAAATAAGGCTTATAAACTTCCTTTTTTCTCTCACGTTATACCTCCTCAATTGGCCACAGAAAATAGCTCATCTGGTTTGTATAGTTTGGCTTGTTCGTGTGAGCAGATGTGTGAAAAAATGACATTGAGTCAAAAAATGATAGCTTCACATGTTGTTTTCAGAGTGACAAGGTACATGGTCAGTCTGATCTCCCACTGCACTGAATTTCATAGTATTTTTTTACCTCTGAGGTATTTGCTACTCACCTGTGTGAGCTTTCCTCGTGGCTGACAGTTTCAGTTTTAAAGCTGAAAATGCCACTCAAGAAAAATCTCCATGGAAATTTTTTAAATATCAGCATAAAGACCTTGAATCAGCTTGTATTTTCAGTATTTGGAGTTTGCAGAAACAATGGGGGGATTTTTTTTTTGGGGGGGGGGGGAGACAGCAAGGGGATTTCTGTCCTTGAAACTATGCAGACTATTTTCAGCATGTGAGACTTCGTTCCTAGGTGTAAAGAACTCATCTAATTAGTTCTCAAAGTCAGGAGTGTCAGTGTGCCCTACTCTGTGCTGGCAAAGATAACAGACAGGCTTGGGTTTTAGCTTTTTTTTTTAATTGCTCGTATTGTTGTTTGGGGGATGGGCTCGTGATCAGTTGTTTCAGATTCTTTTTCCTGTGATATCACAGCCTCACAGAATCATTTAGGTTGGGAAAGACCTTTAAGATCATTGAGTCCAGCCGTAAACCTAACACTGCCAAGTCTATCACTAAACCATGTCCCTAAGCATGTCTTTGGTGTAGGGATGGTGACTCCACCACTTCCCTGGGCAGCACTGGAGAGTAATGAAGCAAGATGGTGGTAAGACTGCTTCATGGTGGGAGAGAGCATGGTGGAAAACAAGTTTTCCTTTTACGTTTTAATCAGTCAACATTTGCTAACCATGTGGGTTGTATTAATGTGCAAAATAGATCCATGCAGTATGTATGGACATATGAACTCATAAATTGTATGCCCTAAAATTCTGGCATGTGCACCACTTTCCTCCCAAAAATCTGATCACAAACTCGTTGCTGAGCTCAGCCTAAAAACCCAAATCCTTTGTTACTTTAGCATCAGTTGTTCATGTATGCACGTGAACAACCACACGGCAACCATAAGGCAAGTGATCCTGCAAACTGTGGTGTTAAACTACAGGAAATAAAGCCTGATGAGAAAAAAAAGTATCTTGGAAAGGGCTGTCATATAACACAGCCCAAAGCTAGATCCCCTTCTTCTAATCCTGAAGTGAAGGCAGAAAGCTTTGGGTTTTGCCTAGCGTACTATGTACATATAGGCTTAACTGCTTCATGGACATACTGAATACTATCTGAGCAGATGTGATTCCAAATGATCACTTTTCATTTAATACAAAGAAAAAATGGTTGATATTTTACTGTAACCAATTTTCTACCAGTTGGAGTTATTCCAGGAAAACAAAGACTGATTTTAACAACAAGCAAATACTGATACTAGTTAAATGAACAAAAAATGCCTAGAAAATAAGAACTCTATTTTCTGGGAACTTTTGCCACAACAACCACTTATTCTTTAGGAAAAAAATAGTTTCTAAACTGGATATGCCTGTGAAAGGTAACTATCGCACACACACTTTATCATGTACTTTCACTCTGACAGGCAGATGGTCAATAGTTCGACAGTGACCACAGCTACTTACACTGCACTTTTCTTAAGCTTTACATCTGCATGGTATCATTTTCAGGATGTAATAATGAAGTAGAAGGCTCAATTAGCTATTAAAGTATCTAGTGTAAAACTGCCAATTTTTGCTTCATAAAGCTACCACCCATCTCAGGAAATGGAATAGACTGAATTCGCTCTATAAATCCAAACGTTTGTAATTATTATCTTGAACTCATGCAGTCCTAATAGGTTATTTACAGTGGGATACAGTTCTTAAAATTTCATTTTGCATGCCTGAATTTTGCAAGCAAACAAATAATCGTCACAATCCCATCCCTGCTTTGATAGAATTGCAAGAGCAAATGGGGTCAAATTCTGCCTTAGCCAAAATCTCCTTACCACTCCATAGATGCTCTGCCTCTATTCATATGGTTGGTGGATGGTGATCCTGGCTTTCAGTATGGAACACATCCTCTATTTATAACCTCAATATTTTTTAAAGATCACAGGTGTTCTTGATGAATAAACTGAAAAAAAAATATAGAACCAAAGTAATTCAAACTTTGTCTTGGAGAAAAAGCACACCAAAACAAAACACCTATCAAATTACCACATTTGTAGTCTCACTAAGGGAACATTTTCCTACACTGAATTAGGAACCTCCCAGGTTTTAACTACAGAGGTCACATGCTCTATGACAACGAAGGGATAAGGAATAGTAGTATAGTTGGGCAGAATGGGATGCACCCTTCTAGACCTAGGATGAAATGCTCCTAAATGTCCCAAAGTGCCTGCTATACCAACGCAGTGTGACCTTTCTGGTGTTTAGTGAGCTGAAACTGTCATTCTCTGAGGATTTTCCTGTGGGCTTCACTCAGGAAGGAAAATTAGTCCACTCAATTGTAAAGGACATCCCAATCTGCAGAGATTCTCTGAAAGCTCAATGAAAATATAAACAGTCCTGATTTTTCAGAACTTCTAAGAATGAAGGCTATGAACTACTGGAACAAGATTCAAAGGGAAGCATTAACTTTTATCAGTTGATCTCTCCAGACCAAAACTAGGTATTTTCCCTCAGTATGGTTTTTAGTCTGACACAATTTAGTGGTTAAATAAACAGAATGCTCTCTTTTATTCCAGATGTTAGACTAGATATTGCATCCAGTTTTTACTGGTTTGCCATAATCTAAGGATTTCTAAAGGCAGAATAACCCATGATGTCTTCTGAGATGCATCAGCTCCCATCACTCAGGCAGCACTTAAGTGCAACTATCAACATTAGCACTGATGCACAGCCTCAAAATACACCCCCACCCAGAAAAACTGAACTATCATTAAAACTACTCAGATGTCTGCAGACAAATGACTGACAACCAGGTTTCACCAGCTGAAGCACCCAGATGTCTTTGAAATCCAGGTTAAGAATAGGAAGTTGACTTTTGGAAGGTGCTAAGAGTGAATGGCAGCATCTGATTCTAAAGCTCTGAGTCTTTACCCTCTCTGGTAAACAGATGAGACTCCATTTAAGGCAAGGGAATCAGATTTTTTTTTTTTCTCTTAACAGTCATAAAATTGTTGAAATGATCACTTTCATCTTACTGTGCTTCATTTTTATCTGACAGTGTAGCAGTGGGAACTCAGAGAATCAGCATGTTACTATTCTTTTTACACGTTACTTTTTAAACTGCAAGTTCCCCAGGATCTGATGGTATTAAAAAGGCAGAAAGGGAAGAGAGTCAATGGGATAAGTGACAGAGATCTTTACTGGCGGTGACAAGTTTATCTGGTACGTAAAAATGGTTTAAAAGTTCTCAGCTCCGTGAAAGAGCTCAAATCAGCATTTAGTGGCTGTAATCCCAACAGACACACACTATTTGATTCTGGTAGTAAGGAGAACAATATTAGTCCCCAACAGTGAATACAGCAAATTCATAGGCTGGTTTTAGGACGGCACCGAATTTAGTTGAAAGGTAAGGCTTGATCCACCGGTCCATGCTCTAACATACCATGAGTAATAACATTTCTCAGTGTAGTACTTTACAATACAACACTTCACTGGGCATTTCTGCCATCAACTGCCCCTCTTCCCTCCCCAGCCCCAACATACTTCCACTACTCAGATAACAGCTTCGTTTACAGACAAACACCTATGAAAAATAAGTCAGAAAGAAAGAAGATGCTGAAGCACAGATTAGTGATGGTTCAGTGTAAAACCAGTTCAGTAGGTACAGAAACATTTTCAAACCCAAGGAGTTTGTTAACTTCTAATAAAGTAGGCAAATAGATTATTTGTCTTTCCTACAGCACTAAGAAAACTCTTCATGAACAGATTTGTGTTACATTGATAGGTCTCGGCTATCCACCCTTTGAGTGCTAAATTTCATTCTTTTTTGTCCTAGATAATATATGAGAAAAATTTTCACATTTCAGTCGAGTATAAATGTTGTGTAGAGAGTACCAAGTGGGCTGAAAGTGATGCCTTATTTAGTTAAGCCACCATCAGTCACTCAGGCACTGGGACCTCTTGCCCTTCCCTGCCTGTGCTAATGGATATGGATGCACTAGCTTTGTTTGTGGCTTTGTTACAAGCAAGCATCAAGACTTTGCTCCATAGGATCATATACTGGCAGTATGGCCAATTCTTGATTTGAAGGCAAGTTCAACTTTCTTTTTTATGGGGTCAGATTAAAACCTTTTTGGTTAAGTTGCCATTTCAAAATTAAGCTTCCTGAAAGACCCTTGTTTATTTCTTACAGTGACCTCCTTCTAGCACTTAAATTTAGATAGATTCCATGCTGATATTATTAAATCCACCTTCTGCTTTCAATGTTGTTGATTTTAAAAGACGTTGACTATCACTGATGTTACACACCAGTAAGAGAGTTGCTTAAGCAGTTCTGCGGAGTCCATCCAGAGAACTGGATGAGGAATTTGTTTTTTGTGCTTGGTGAATCCTGTTTTTCTCCACACATGATTTACCAAGCATATTATTCAGTTGGAGAGATTTCTGTTTCTTTGTACTACCATCTCAGTTGATCTGGCAGAGACTTTGGAGTGCCTCTCCCAGCTTGGTTTGAATGCTGGGGCATGGATGTGAATGACTGAAACAAAGGTAAAGGGAGAAGGATGTTTGTCAGTCCTTTCAAATAAAAGCGTTCAGTCATTCATCTGCTCATGTAGTTTCAATCGGATGAGGGGCCGTGTGTAAACAATCAAGCTGTAGCTGTGGTTTTATTTTCTACAGTTGTATACAAATACCCAAAAGCTAGAATACATTTCTTTCACTTCATATGCAATATTAATTGGTTTTAATCCTAAGTGCTCTGTGGCCAGTCATGTATTCCTGACTTTCCAGGCAAATCCCAAAGGCTTTATTTTATGAGTAGGGTCTGCAATACCAGATTCCACAAGGGCAATAGTCTTATCTAGAAGAGAAGAGAGACAAAGATGGAGCTAAATGTTAAAACAGATTACTCTCCAACTTTTAACGGCATGAACATGGACAGATTTATGAAGCTGATGATACTCTATATGAAGCCAAGCAATGTCTTTTTTATCTATGTGTAGATGAGAAATCTGAAGCGACTCCTACTGACAGCAAGTGCATCCAAATCTAAATTAATTAGAGATGAAAAATAAACAGCACCCAAAACATTTCAAAAAAGTTATCCTCAAAAATATGTGTACACTTGCAAGGCTTCCTAACAAGAAGCTTACCAGTGTAAGCAAGTGATTAAACCTGCTTAAGATGGAAGTCTTTCATAGGAACATCAATAGGTGTTGCTCCAGCACTAATAAATAAGTCAGCACATATTTATAACTGCAATAGGATACAATTCATGGTTCAGAGGCAGTAACAGCCTAAAGTTTGTGGCAAATTTCCTATTTATGAAAGATTATCTATCCTTTAGAACCTAGGTACTTAAGTAGAACTCTACCTCCATCTTTGTGAATAAATCTTCATTTAAGTGCGTTACACATACATGCACAAACACATGTTTTTAAAAGGGTAATTATGACAAATGCATGTAGAAAGAACAGAAATCTGTCATGTCAGCAAATAAATATATAAGTAATTTAAAAAAATATCCAGTAAGTTCTAAAGAGCAATATAATGGACTTTAAAAAACAAATCCGGAAGTACAAAGTATAAAGGCTGGTACCTATAAAAAGGTGAACACTGGCCTTGTCAAAGTTTTTATTTTTTTAAAACAATTGTGAGTAATTCTAACAGTTTAAAGGAAAGCAAGACCAAGTGTATACACTAAAAGGAGACTTATTTGTTCTATTCAAGTGACTCAGTGTGTGAAACATCTGAGGACTGAGAGGGAGCAAACGGGTCTTAATTAATCTATATTCTAGTATTTCAGATGTCCTGCTGTGTATACTGCTGATTGGAAATCTAGATTACAACTTGTGCTGGGTAATGCCAGCACTATAGATGTATAATCTTGGTGGTATTATTTTAAAAAATATCAGCATGGATCTCTTACATAGATTATTCTTTTAAATTATGTATCCTTTCTGTGGCCATTTTCAGTTTCTGAAAGGTCGAACGACTTACACTGAGCTGTAGGTAATCTAAGGTCCCGAGCAGATTTTTCTACTTGGAGTTTCCTTTTTTCCTTCTGTAACTTTGTGGTTCATTGGACAAACTGTGGCATGGCAAGTTGTTCAAATGTCCCAATATTTGAAGTAAGCAGATTAGTAAATGTTTAAACTATCATGCATGACTACTATTCTTCATAAATAAAATATCTCAGAGTGTTTAAAAGGACTGCTATTCAGGACTCCCAAGTTGTTCCCTGTCCTTGGCTTGTGAGCACTTATGTCCTGAAGGATCAGTCCCTCAGCGCTCAACTGTCTTCAGCACTTTTGCTAAAAAATATACACTCAGGCTTGCCTAAGCAGGGAAGACACTACACAATAGTCCACCATGTGAATAAGACTGCTACTGTGGTAGGGAACGCTGAGTGAAAATGGGACGAGCTATCTTGCTGAATATTCATCCCAGAGGTTAGTTTGGGGCAGCTTCTGTGCTGTAAATTCATATTCCACCATCCTGCACCCTAACTGCCTCATGTACACAAGACCTCTGTAGCCCACTGACAATTAGAAATGCAATATACCGTTTTCAACCACAGGTATAATGGCCTGTAGATGGGTATGTTTGACGGACAAACACAGCCCTTTTAACTGAAGGGGTGGGCTCATAAAGAGTTGCATCCACAGCCGGCAGGCAGCCTGCAGGCAGTCAAAGGGACTCAGAAGAAAGAGTCTGTGGTGATGAGCATACTGTGAAAACCTAAATGAAGGAGAAAAACAAAATCAAAAAGTATAAGGGATGAAAGAAGTCCCAGCTTAGATGTGTACAGAGCAGTAATTGCTGAAATGTCTATTTGAAGAAATCATTCCTCACAGTACAGGCTAACATAACACTTGCAACCTTATCCCAAAGCACACAGAAGAAATTATTATTTTTCTTTGTCTTACAATGTTCACAGATTTTTATGTAGCAAGAACTAGTATCATCACCAAAAAATATCTCCTAGATGGCATAATACATAGACTCTTTTGAAGACTATTGATGGTGGGAGTCTGTCATTCATGCCTACATATTTGTGTATAGTGAAAGAACATACGTTATCATCTTTGAAGAGCTGAACTGTTCAGTTGTTTACCATATGCAATGTAATTCCTGACTAAATATAAGGAATTCAAAATTTGCAATGTACTCCATCATTAAGGTGATTATATGCAATTTTACTATAGTTGTTATATCTAAATAAAGTGTAAGTCACAGATTAAACCTCAGTCTGGGACCATGGATCATATATACAATACTGAAGCCCCAAATTTCAAGAGGATTAAAGATTACTTAAGTCTAAGACTCTGTGTCTAAAATTTAGTAAAAAGAATAATTTCTAACATCTACTGTAAATTTGGAAACAATATTTTTAAGTTTGGTTAAATAACTACCTTCTATTTTTAATTAAATTTTGTATTATCTTAAAAATACTTAGAATCATAGAATCGTTATGGTTGGAAGAGACCTCAAAGATCACCAAGTCCAACCGTATACCCAATGCCACCATGCCCACTAAACTATGTCTCGAAGTGCCACATCTAAACATTTTTTTGAACACCTCCAGGGACGGTGACTCCACCACCTCCCTGAGGAGCCCGTTCCAATGCTTAACGACTCTTACAGTGAAGAATTTCTTGCTAATATCTAATCTGAACCTCCCCTGGTGCAACTTGAGACCGTTTCCTCTTGTCCTATCGCTAGTTACTGGCGAGAAGAGACCAACCCCCACCTCGCTACAACTTGTTATCTCTAAGTTGCATTTCTGCACATCCCATGTAAATATTACTGTACCTATAGTAAAGCAAAAATTTATATCTTTGCTTAAATTAAATGTATACACTTTGCTGATTTCTAAGCAGGACACTTACTAAATAAATTGTAAAATCCAAGGACAGCCTTATAATTCCATGTTAGGAGACTGTATGGTACTTTGTTCTTAGCAAAGGAACAAACATTTCCCTTTTCTTCAGAGGATCTCTATCTGATTGCCAGGATCACACAAAAACATGGACAACAAGAAGGAAGCAAAGAAAACTCCAAATAAGGACTAACAACCTGTATTTTCCAATTCATTCATTATTTCTTGTGTCTCAGATGATCCAGGATATGGATTTCAGGACTCTTCCCACTCCTAATTATTTAAAAAATGCCTAACTAGATGAAAACACCCTTCATAGTGTTAATTGCAGTTTAGCTTTATTAATTTACCCATTCCCTGAGTCATAATAAACTGAAGAGAGAGAGAGCGCGAGCTTTTCTTACATGTAATCTGCAAACATCGCATCCTTAGCCTCTATCTTCGTAAAACTATAATTCCTTGTAAAATTGGTACGTTTTTCACAGAATCACAGAATCAATGAGGTTGGAAGAGACCTCTGGGATCATCAAGTCCAACCTTTGCCCTAACACCACCATGTCAACTAGACCATGGCACTAAGTGCCACATCCAGTCTTTTCTTAAACACCTCCAGGGATGGGGACTCCACCACCTCCCTGGGCAGCCCATTCCAATACCTAACGACCATTTCTGTGAAGAAATGCCTCCTCATTTCTAGCATGCACTTCTTCTGGCACAGTTTGAAACTACAAATATAAAGATATACACATATAAAAGATTGCATAACCACATATAAAGACTTCATAACCACACACTGTGCCTTTACTTACTGCATTTTGAGTGTTTAGTATCTGTGACCAGAATTTTGTCTTGAATTTAATCTCTGTTGTAGGAGGAGCATCTTCCAGCAACTCTAAGGACACTTGAGCTGACACTCTGCAGCAAGGCTCTCCACAGCCCAAAGGTAGCACACGGCAGCATCCTCGCCACCATCCACCCAAGACCTCGGGGCCTGTGTAGAGGAGGAACGGTGTCATGACTGGTTACAAGTTACCAGGACCTTAAACAACCCACATGATATAGAACTGCCTTCAGGCTCTTTCTACTTATTCCGGGGATCAAAGGAGCACAGTATTGCTTAGGGCTATATTTTAAATGGTATTTAGATGCCCTAAGATTCATGTGGGTGCTTAGTGAGGCTGATAAACGTGCCTAAGCATCTGAAGTCCATTAGCCTCCTGTGTTTGCCTCATCTGCAAACCTATGCACTTCCGTAAATTTACCCTATAAAGCTATTTTCATGCAAGGGTGTAAGTGGGTGTATGTATATATTATCACTCATCTACCTACTCTTCCGAAGCTATGCTGTTTGCTGCCTAGCTACTGCAGAAAACTCAAGCCGTTTCTGTCTTTCAAACAAGTAAAATGGTAAGCAACTATGGAAACTAAACGATGCCCATTATGTTCAGCCAAACAGTCAAAAAGTTAACAAGCTAAGAAATACTTGTCAATAGAAAACTGTGAAATTTGTTTGTTTAAGCTGGCAGTTATAATAGACATTTCTGAATCTATGCTGAAGGCAACAATCTCGCTGAAATGTGATGTCATGTATGATAGGAACAGCGTGATGGACTTGTGGAGGGGAACATTAACCTGCCAGTTTACCACTGGTGGCAAATTTAAGTGAGAGAAGGAAAATATTGATATTGAATATTTATAAAGCATTTGCTTGCTTAACCATTTCTTCTTTTGAGTGTCATTTCAGAACTAAAGCACAGTTTAAGAATCTTTACAATGTGTCACCAAAAAAACAAAAAGGGAAAAGTGCCAGATCTCATTGCTAAGGCCCTGAGCCACCTATTCCCTTGCGAGAAGAGATTAAATGAAATGAGTAGGAGACAAAGAACACTGCACAATTCCATCTGAACTTCAGAACCCAGAAGCTCTATTTTGCAATTTCAGATAAGTACACCCAGCACTTTATTTAGTTATAAATTGCTTTTCTACGTTGTTTAAACTACACAGGGAGCAGATCTACATTATTCCCCTATGTTCCAATCAAAGTCAACTTCAGTTCTTTCTTGCTCATTTTGTATTTATGTGCTGCATTTCTGCAAGCAATGCACAATGTATTCCTGGGTATTTGATTGTATTATATTTCATTTGTCATATACATCGCTAGGCCAGTCAGGAACAATTACACAAAATGGTGCAGTAACACTTGCTGGAAACAATGTGTCTTTGAATGTAACAGTTACGTTGCCTGTAACATAAATTATATGCCATAGACCCAACACTTGGTATTTGTCAAGGCTTTGGTATTTAAGTGCCTCTATTAGGATTAATATGTTTCAAGAAAGCCAGAGCACTGCAGCAATTAATCAAGTTTCCATAATTAAGGTAACCTTGATTTAAGCAAATTATCCTTAAAGCTCTAAAGAATCAATGGTTTAGATAAAACTGCTAAGTCAGTAACTCTGTGATCTGTAACTAGATTCTTAGAGTTGATTTACAGAATGATTTCCGTATGTGAGTCCTCCCCTCAATACCTTTAAAACTCAAACCTACTTACCAGTCCCTACAACTGTTCTGCAGAGTACAGCCCTGAGAGCCACCTACCAGCCTGTAAGGGCTTCTCAGGGCCTACGCTGCCGGCACAGTAACCTATGGCTACAGCACCAACGGCTATATAACGTGCTTCAATGTAGTACCCTTTCCTCCTCCGCAAGTGCTTATTGAAAACACACCTGTCTATATGTCTGACCGTAAAG
>NW_009625289.1:1078-46537 GCF_000690535.1 Cariama cristata | reverse complement strand
CAGCAGGAAACTTCTAATGGATTTCAATGGGAATAAAACTGGGTCATACAAAACCATCCTATGGGTTGAATTAGCAAAAACACTGCTCATCTCTGCAGCCTCTTATATATGCAGAAGAGACAGAAATTAAGCTTGCCAACCTTTCATTTAAAAAAAATAGGTAAATATTTTAGGTTATTTAATTAGTGATGTGAAATGAGATGAACAAGGAAACCAACCATCATCACCTTTCAATGGAAAAACAACTGGAAGAAGGAGAACTAGGGAACTGTTTTCATCAGATTGTACTGCATTCACTTGGTTACTCTCCAAAGAGAAATACAAACCAGGAACAGGAGAAACAAACACTAACTGCCTTCTGCCTTGAAGAGATGTGGTAGAATCAAGGGTCCAGGGAAGCAACAGTTCAAATGCTTTTACAGAGAGCAGCACAAATAAAACTTGCACAAAAATTGAGTAAGTCCTGCATGGAAGAGAAAGTGAAAATCTATTAGCTGTGAAGTCTTGGAAGGTGTTTTGGAGCCTTTTAAAAATACGTTTTTTAAATGTTTGTCTTGGTGGTCAAAAGAACACACAAATAAAGAATAAAAGAGAAGCACTCTTCCTTTATAGGAAAAGCAGAATGTCTCTATGATCTGTGGAATAATTTTGTTCAGGAATTTCTCTCTCCAGGCTTATAAACATGTGTTTACTTTCAAAGCTAGACATTGCTGGCCAAATTGTCAGATAACAGAGGCTGCCCTGTTGTGTTACAATGGCTGGCACCACCGCTCCATTTCACCTAAAAGGACTTGCAATTGTTATCAAGCAAGTCATGAGTCCCAAATTCCTTACTATTCACACCCACTGAACTCCAAAGAGTAAAAAGAAAACAAAATAGAATATAATAGCAGAACTTGTGGAAAGCAAGATGAAGTGCGAAGCACTTCTTTTAACAAGAACAGTAGTATTGCAAAATTTCTCTTTCTTTCATAGAGATGTTTATCAAATGAATCTGGAAAGAATACAGACTTAGGGAAACCTGAACCTCATCCAAAGTCCATTGAAATAAACACACCGTCTCCTGTTGACGGCCATGAAAATTGTTTTGGGTCTTGTGTCTGAAAAGTGATGTTTCCTGTGAGGGAAATCAGCAGGCCAGGTACACTAGCAGTATAGCTAATAATGCTCTCCCAAGGGGGGAAGAATAACGAAGAAGCTTGCACAAACAGGTTCTGATTCAACAACACTCCTGCTTGTGCATGAAAATCAGCGATAATTCCAAAGAAGATAGGTCACCTTCCGTCAAGTCACACCGGGATTCACTGTTAAGCTCATGGTGAGATGAAGACTGACACAGCTGGATGAAAAATTTCTAGATAGATGCTATCTATCTATAGAGAGATGCTGAGATTGAAATGTGTTTGAGAAACATTGAGAAGCTTAAGTAAAAACACATACTGTAAGTTTTCTAGAAGATCATCTGCTACATGTTCAATTTCTTCTCCTGTGGTCCTAGATCTCTGCTGCATTTAAGCACCAAAGTACGTTTCTGCTCAAATCAAACTCAGTATTTGTCTGTCTAGATGTGTCTGTGCAGGTTGTTCTATCTGTTTGAACTGTTTGCCAGGCAACACAGCAGATTTAAACAACCACAGTACATCCTTCACATATGTGAGGCTGGAAAGTAAAACAGATCAGGACCTTATAAAGAAACGGCATAGCCTGGGGTGAGTCACAGTGCATCTCCCACCAGGTAATCTGATGGAGGTGTGGACTGAGGGCTACTCGTTCCACAGAAGTTGTGGATGACATACATGCTCCTTAATACCTCCAAATGTGAGGTTTGAAGTGGTCAGAATCATACTCAAAAAGCATGAAGCCTTTTGTTGCACATACCTGGCTTCAAGGAATTTGAAGACTCATAGTTTGGAATCTCAGGCCTTTTTCATTCTTGAGCAGAAGGTGGCTGGTCCCTTTCTACCCGAGTCCTTTTTGCCTCGGTCAGATTATACAACATGCCAAGAAGTCATTCAAGACTGAGACATTGAAGCCCAAGAACAGTTAATGAGATTTTGGTGACATCAAATATAAATGTGAAGCAGAACTCCCAAGATTTAATCAGAATTCATTACTTTAGCTTTCTTTGGAATCTAACACCATCTCTTTATTGTGTCTTTTGGTTTGTTTCTAAATGTAATGTTCATGCCAAAAGAGCAAAAAGCAGATGTCTCTTGAATTCAAGGTTGTTAGAAATGGCTCTGCCACATTTGTTATCTAATGCTGCATAATGTGTAAAAATAACGTATATGTATTTTGTCAGTTGATTCTAAAATGTATCTCGGAGTACTTTCCAGGAATATCCAAACACAGCATAACAAACTTAAGCCTGAAATAGGATTCACAAGGACAGATCTCAAAAAGAAGCCTTGGTTTGTCAGAAAACATGAAAAAAAACAACCAACAGTAACAAGCCTAGCTTCACGATCATAAAGTGCCCCCACTCTTCTGATTGGAGTTTATCAATGATTTACAAGAGGCATAATAAGCCACTGGCACATATCTCTTCACATATTAAAAAAAATCAGAGTAAGAAAATAAGAAAATGACTGGGCATTGGAAAAGAAGAAAATACTTATTTTTAGCTGTGCTTTGCTGTAAATGGAGTATCAATAAAGCAAAAAGATGCACAATAACCATCTCAGGTAAGAAGAAAGGCTCATTAGCAGAATAGTGAAATGGCAAAGTGAAAAAGAGATCATCAGTTAAAGGTGAAAGGCCAAAGCAGAATGGAAGCACTCAGGAATATACTCCACAAGGTAAAGCTCAACTACAGCACTGAGAGTTTAACGTATGACTAATTTTATAACTGAATTTAAAAGACTGCTGAAGGCAAGCTGAAATAGTAATGCTAAAATGAATAACTGCATTCTGTAGAGAGGGAATCCTCTTCAGCATTCGCAACTACATAGGACCATACTTGCAGTTTAAAAGCAGGTATCATTTTCCCATGTGACAAAACTACTTCTTGCATTTTAAGTTTCACTTCTTCTAAGAAGACATTATCCCATACTGGGATTTGGCAAACAGTTTAGCACAATTCTGTTCATAATTAGATACGTTATTTTTAAAAGCAGAAGAGATGCACGTATGAGTAGTGATGTGCTATTGCTCTTCATGAGCAGTTCACAATCTGATTTGATGGAAAGAGGATAATTTTCATATATTAATAACAAACCAATGATTTTCACGTGCAGGAAGACATGAAAAATTCAAGGATTTCAAACAAAGATGGACCTAACTTGGTCTCAAGATTGGAAGTAATTGGTAATCTATCACACCAATAGATAAGCTGTTCCAGAGGTTAGTAATACTCATTGCTAAACGCGTAGTTTATCTCTAACCTGAATTTCAAATGTTTGGGTCTTTTCCTGTTCTTTTTTGTTACCTTTAAACGGTCATCTCCTATGAGGTACATTTCAACACTTCTTAAGCTTTATTTGGAAAAGGACTATAGATTACAGTGCTCAGGTCTCTAATGAAAAGAACGCTGTCTTTGGAACTTAGATCAGGTAGTTCTTAATTATTTTCGACATACATCCCAGGGTTTTTAACACCAATTAAAGATAAACTTTGACACATATTTCTTACTTATTTCACATGCAGAGATAGGATCATACTGACAGCTCTATTCTTGCTCACATACATAAGAATCTGATTCACTGTCTCAGCTGTAGCACTGAAATAAGAGCACATGTTCAATTGTTACTGCCACTATTTTGCAAAACTTCACAGCACCAAACTCTTCCAACAGTTTGTATACTGAGTTTACCTAAACCTCAGGCCACAGGAAACAAAGAGCTCCAACACCACAGAGATCAGAATTCATCAATGCCCAGAGACGTAAGGGGCTACTTCGGAGCAGCTTACAGACACTGTTCACTTGAGCAAGCAGTGACCATGGGAGTCAGGATATCAGTTCCTTCCTGGAGGGAGAGCAAGAAGGTCATTTTGACTTAATTATGACCTACTGTAGTAATGGAGAATTTTCCACTGGGAAGAAAAATCTTAATCCCCTGTCTGTCACTTCTCCAGAGTTACAAAAAGCAGTGTGATACAGCCCAGATGTCCTGTAAAAAATTTACTGATAGGTGCATGGCATAAAAGCAGAAGTGCTGAGATTTTAAGCAAGTCCGTCTAGCCCTTCGTCATTCTGCAACCTTGATTATCTACAATCCATTAGTCCTGTCATACCTCGAGGACTCAATATGAATCTAAATTTCTTCACTCATATCAATGGAGTGTTAACCTTGGTAATGTTAATCTAAAGTTAATGCTGTTACCTCCACTACTGCTAAACAGAATAATCAAAAAATGGACAGTCTTATACAGGAAGCTTCAGCATCCTCTTAAGAAATGGTCTTGGTTTTATTTTCAGATACAGTGTAGCATTAGCACCTACTACTACAGTGTAGAGTTAACACCTACTACTTAAATTTTTATGCCAAAATGATCCCTGGTTTGCCTGATGTGTCTGAGTACTGTCATCTTTAAACTTTGGCTTTCAGATGCTCTTTGTAAAAGGGAAAATAAATAAATAAATAAAGCAAGCTATTTGGGAAGTTAGCTATTTCATTTTCACACCTTTGATTAAAAAAAGAGAAAAAGAACTAAAAGACATCCTACCAAAATTTTCAGCATTTTCTGTCTGCATTCTGTCTAGAAATAAAGAAAGAACACCTTTCTGCATGAGATTCTTGCACTTCTTTTTCCAGTTTCAGTGACTGCTAAGGAAAACTGAGGTGAGAAAAAATTAATGAAACATGGAAAATTATACTTGGAATTTTCCTGATTTCAGAGTAAGGTGTGTGTCACTTCTGGCCAAGCATTTCTTTCCTCCAATCAACCTAATTCTACTTTTTATTCCTATTTCTTGATAATGTTCTAAAACTGATTTTTAATTATTCTATTAACAAACAAATAACATAAAAAAAATCCTGAAAAATAATTTTCCAAAATGAGGTTATATATTTAAACGTAAACCTAAGATGAGTAACTGTTTAAGATCTCTCAATTCCTACAAATCCCAGTAAACAGGTTCACATTTAATTTATCATTTGTAAAAACATACTCCTACAAATTACTTAAAAAAATTCTCATTAGTTAACATTTCCCACATGCACTGAAATTAGATCTGTTAAAAGATAAAGGAAACATTAAAACTCCCAGGTTTCTGTGTGAATGCTTTGATAAAAAGCTATGAACTGTATTAAAGTGAAAATCAATATTAATTAAAGGGAAATGCAAGAGACAGGGCAAAGTTCCAGCACACCAACAGAAATGACAAATTATAACAGAATTCGTGTCACCACATAAGTGGCTGCTTATCTGTATATAGGTTAATGACTAAATACAAAAAGGATTTGCACTTTGAATAATAAAGTATCAGAGCAGAGAATTGAATCTCTTAGGTAACTTTCTTCCCTTCATATTGACACCTTGTGCTAACTCGGAAATCACGCAGTTCCATGAAAAGCCTCTACAGTACCTACATAATGCAAACCAAAATTATTAGATGTACTACTTGACTTTCTTCACAGGCTACAACATTGACAGATGGTGGTCCATCACTAGTCTGACTCTGATAGTTCCGTTGGCTTTAAGTAACTTACTGTGACGTAGAGCCTAGTGCAGGTCAGCCGGTATGAACACAATTGTTGTTACAATGACCTACAACTACTAAAATATAAGCTCTGTAAGAGCTCCCATTTCACAAGACAACCGTGAGAATGGTTGGAAAAAGGCAAGTCAAACATTTCTCACTCAGCTCTCTTGTTGC
Organism: Cariama cristata; assembly: GCF_000690535.1. Taxonomy (NCBI): domain Eukaryota; kingdom Metazoa; phylum Chordata; class Aves; order Cariamiformes; family Cariamidae; genus Cariama; species Cariama cristata. Next base: position 40,719 of record NW_009625289.1, on the reverse strand, counting down.
TAGAAAAATTCAAACTCAAGCTGTTACAGCACTCTTCCCTTTGATCCCTTTCTTCAGCGCCATGTTTGAGGGGCTTGGGCTAAGTGACAAAGAACGACAAAGTCTAGAGCTTCAGCTGGAGTGTGGCTGCAAAGGGGCTGCCAAAAAAAGAACGACAAGTTCTCAGGGGAGAAATCTGTCTGCAGCCTACCTCTTCCAGCTCCACTCCCAACTGAAGCTCTGGAATGTCTGTCTGCCAGAACTAATCATAAACCTAACCCTAACAACAGGCAAGGGCTTGAGCCTAAAACCAAAGACCTGCCCTAAATTCAGAATTGTTCAGGGGACACCTCTTTCTCCAGCCTATCCCTCCTCTTGGCAGCCCCTTTATAACCCAATGCAAGTGGACCTCCAAGCTTTTTCTCTCTCTCAAGCCCAGCCCTAATACTAACTGGGTTTACTTTGAATGAGAGGCATTTTCTAAAGCTCCACTTGGAGTGGGGCTGAAAAGGAGTTGCCAAAGCAAGGGGTAAGCTGCAATCATATCTCTTCTCTGAGAACTTCTTCGTTTGGCTTGAGTATAGAGGTTTTTGTGAAGGCTGCGAATGGAAGGCACAGGCTGCCAAGAGGAGTTCTCCATTGAGAAATTCCTCCTTAAGGACAGGGATAAGGGGTTTGTGCTAAGGCTTAGCCTGGGCCTAGAGATACCATTTGTCTCTAATTAGGGTCTGGTTTTGCTTAGAGTTTGGTTTGAGAGAGAGACAGCCTAGAGCTCTAGTAGGAGCAGAGCTGTAAAGGGGCTTCCTCGGGAAACGGTACATTGCAGAAAGATTTGTCCTTTGAGAACTGGTTCATCTAGTAAAGACTGGCAACCAACTGCTATAAATCTTCTTTACCTTCTAATTCTTCCTGCAGCACACCTCCAAGTTATCTGCGAGAGTTTATATTGAAGAGAACATTTGTTATAGGGTATACAATTAGCTTACCTTGTAGTACTTCATCATCTTCTCATACTGTTAAATATTGGGATCACTCCTTCCATGTTTTCCTGCAAGCTTTCATTTCCATACACAGTTATAGAGTCAAGGGTCGTTTGGATTTCCTTTCTGGAAAAGGAAAACATAACAACTGACATCTCCTCAAAACAATCTGTGAAAACAATTGCATTTTTTAGCCTAGATCTAGACCTCAGCACTCTGCTTTATTTATCTTGTCAGTGCTTAATAACCTAAGAGGACATACTTAATATAGACTGCAAGACTAGGCAGAGGTGGGCACTTACCAAGTCGTACAAAGAGGAAAGTTAAGCAGGGAAATGCACCAAGAAGATAAAGTTGCTGAGGAGGGAACTTCAGTGTGCCAGTAGTTTGTGCTCGGCAATTTTTCTTAGCTTTTTCTTACTAGTAAAAATATGAATAAAGTTCTTCCTGGCCCTGCCGTAGTTGTAATTTACACCTTTCTGCTGCTATCTGCAGTGAAGCAGGCCCCCTAATAAGTAAAGGCTACCAAACCATGAGAAACAAAGGTAACTAAATGTCATCAAGCTGAAACAGTAGGTTTTCACACAGCTGTAGATATCCCCAAAACAACTGCAAAACTAGTACCTGACTTACATTTCCTGACATGAAAAACTAATGCCAAAAGAAGCACAGTTGTCTGTCTGTCTTCTGGAGAGGAACGGCATGTGAGTCATATCAGGCAACAAGAGAGGTGCGGCCTACAAGCCTACAGCTGTGTGCACAGCAAGGAAACAAGACTGGTCAAGGAACAATGTGGATAAGTCTCATTCTATTGGGATACCATGGAAAGCCAAATTCAATGCCGGGAGCTATGCCAGGAAGCCCTCACAGATGATCCAGTGTGTAATATATTGTTTGACTGGCTTATGAATCAGCAGATGATTGACAAGGAGAACTGCCAAATGGATAATTGCATCAAGCTTTGTAATATTAACTAAAAAGCAGGAAAAAATGAAGCCTGATAGAAGTCATTCATAACTTTTATCACTTGTCGTGCAGCATCCATTAAATGCAATGACAGAATGCATATTATTTTGCTACAAACATGCTATAAAGATCAGTGTTAACTGCTTCTGTAGAACAATGGTAATTTGTCCTCCATTTAACCTTCTGCTAAGCCCCTGTCAAATTGATTCTAGCCTGATACAAACCATTACGTATAAAACAGCTTCCAGAGCATGGGAGTATGGGAACTTAAGTCCTGCTTCGCCACATAGCTTGATAGGATCTACAGATATCGGAGCACGGGTGTAACAAGTTAAGAGTATCAGAAAAACATGAGCTGTGGATGGTAACTTCTGATTCCTTGCAAACATTGTATTGTACTAAAGGCCTAGGTTTGTTCAAGTTTGTCCTGCCTGCAACAGTATTAACTTAGGAACTGAAGACTTAACAGAGCCTTAGACTAGCAGACAATGCCTCCACTTGAAAAATAATCATGCACGCACTAGTACAACAAAAACTTTGTTCTCAGACCCAGGGTCTATTCAAGGACCACAGTCCCTATTGTTGAATTGAAATTTTATTTTTTTTTTAACCAATCTATGCAGAAGGGATTCTAACATCTCTCAAGTAGCAAAGTCTAGTTCCAAAAAACCTCCTGCATGTGTTAGTAAAACAAATTCAATTGTTCTACTTTTTCCTGTCATTCATGTCAACATTATAATTCCGCCATCCCACCCTAACATTTGCTTTAGAAATATAGGAAACACCTTAATTCAGGTCCAGTCCATGGTAAAGGCATGAATATCACATTCTAGAAAAGGACTTTTGATCAGTTTAACTTTCTATCATAGTTAGAAATTTTTGAACAGACACGTAACTTTTGAAGACTGCTTTTCATTAAATTTGACTAGACAGAAATATATTTTTACAGGGGAAATAAAAGTAGAATAAAAACAAAACTATGACATGGAGAAATGGTAGTGTGAGTGCAAGAAAAGAAAACAAATGTTTAGTGATGCTTACAAGAAAGTAACTGTTTCTGCTTATAGAGGAACAAAAAGGTGTACCAATAACTGCCTGAATTGTACTAGTTAACATATTTCCATGTCTGTGTGCATTTGGATTTCATGGCCTGCTGAAAATACACTAAATAAAGCTATTGACCTAGAATGAAGTAAACTGAGCAATAAGTAGACCCTATCTAAATCAGAAATTAAAATGCAGAGCTGCTACACAGGGTTTCTCAATTCAGTGAGCATAGTAAAAACCATAATATGACAAAAAATACTTTGTAAATCATCAGTGTAGCCAGATCCTTACATGTGAACTGTCTCCAGAACAGCAAAAGAACAAAAAAAATTAGATCTGATCCTGAAGAAGTTTTCTCCTGAGTTGTTTTACTGAAATCAGCAAGATCATTCACAAAAACAAAGATTTCATTTTGTCTTGGTCCACTGGAAGAAAATCTAACTGTGCCTTCACATTTTACATCATCTACCTTGTACCAAGCTTACAGGGAAGCAAATGACGATCCTATGACTATGTCCAAAAAATGACCAACTGAATGAACCAAAAAATTACTTTACTGCTGAATGCATGTACAGGGAAAAGAAGATGGGAATAGAAGGTGAGTGGTTCACTCAGTGGAGCACTACACATCCTAGTTTAGACAATTAGGATTAAAATAAGCAGTGTTTTATAGGAAAGAATGACATCTAATATCTAGCCCGGACAGAAGAAATTGAGTTATGAGTATGTACTACTGGGGAGGCTGATCACTTAAAGGAAGACATGATCAGCAAGTAGGATTTGGGCAAACAATCACAGAGTTGTAGTCCTCAAACAGAAGATGTCAATGGTAGGAGGAAAACAAGCCTCAGTGTATGATATGCAACAGTACAAAACATCTTCCCCCATTGGGACATGTGGGAGAGAGGACAAGAATGAGAAGCAGTAGGTCTTCACTGCCTTGAATCAGTTGCAACACCTGGAAGGAGCTAAAGAAGAAATACTGAGGCACTATACCAGGCAGATGAGGCAGGAGGTGTAGAATGGAATGAACATCAAGAGCTTGGAAAGAAAACAGTCTCTTGCTAAGGTGAAGTATTGGAAAAGTTAGATGACCTTCTCCAGTCAAAAGAAGAGTTTGTCAATGAAGGGGAGAAGGCAGCACTCACTCTTCTAAGCAAGAAGGCTGTGTATGAAGTAAGTGAGGTTAGAAGTCTGTGGCTTTCTGTATGGGAGGGAATCTTTGTTTATCTGACCAAAGGTGAAAATTAAAATAAAATACACAGCCCAGAAAGTAGTCTTAGGATAGAAGCCATGGTAGCAGCAGCAACTGGAGAAAGTAACCATAAGTAACCATGTCACACCATACAGTCAAAATTAATACAAACACTAAAGAACTGCCTCCTGAGAAATTTTGCTGGTTCAAAGAAAAAAAAAAAAAAGTTGTGTACTGCATTACTGCATCTTTCTCAGCTTTCTTGTATGCATTTCTCCCCTTCTGCACAAAGATTGTTTTCTGCCTTGGGCAAAACTGTGAATGCATAATCCAATTGATCTGCTTGTCCTCACAAGGGTCTGAAGTGTTGGTAAAATTCTCTGAAACGCAAGCTCAGTGTGCTGTGAACTTATAGCATTTGAATAGCTAAAAAAGCCCTCAAGAATTTAAAAAAGACAATGCTGCACGACTCTAAGACAATTCTCTTTGATAACTGAAGACAAAATTTTCTTGCAAGGAAAAAAGAAGACATTTACTTCTTTATACATATAAAATTACTTCTTATATATAAAGTTTACTTCTTAATATATATATACACTCCTTTCACCAGTCCTTGTGCATAAAAGTATGAACACCACCATTTTCTTCTTAATATACTAGAAGGGGAGTTTTGTGAAATTTAGATGGATTGACTAAACTAGTGCATTTTCAACAGTCTCAGTGTTGTAGATAGGCCTTGTCCTTCTTCAGAAAGGTATTGGAGTGATTTCTTTTTCTTTGTTTTGATGTCTACAATATCACCTCTGGAACAAGACCAGAGGATTCACTGGTCTGATCCTTTTCATAAAACAGAGAAGGTTTGTCGTTAATAATCCGCAGCTGTGCAAAGCTGTAGTCAACAAAGAAAAAGTTACAGTCTTTCAGCAAATATACTTCCTTTATTTTATGCTACTAAATTAAACAAAACAAATCAGACTTTTGACTTTTGTAAGCCAAATTCCATGAAATAACAAGACCAGATGTTACCTGTTCTGGCTGATCTCTAAAGATACGATGACTGGTTTCAGTATGAGTTGTCTCTTTGACATAGACAAGAGTCATATGTTTTGAAATGTTTTGCCTTGTCTTGAACCATGGCAGCCTACTGAAAAAGAAATAGAAAGCATTAGTGGAATGAACAGGCTTAAATACTCAAGAGCATGTGATCTATTTCTGAGTACACTTCAATTATTTTCATGAATATACACGTAACTACCCACTTATAAGGGTAAGTGGAATGCTGTTTGCCCACCTTCACAGTAGTATTTTTTTCCTTTTTTTTTAAAATGGAACTTGCTGTATTTCAGTTTGTGCCCATTGCTTCTTGTCCTTAAGAACTGCAGGACCTCACATTTCAAAAGCATTTTATAATTTCAATCCTAAATATATTTATAGCCAGTTTTAAACAAATTTTCTGTGTGCAAACAGTCTCAGATTAAACAGCTCTTCTCCCACCCTGGTATTTCCCTTGACATATTTATAAAGTAGAATCATATCCCTCCTTCCATCTGTGTTTTGTTAAATCAAACAAGCCAAGCTTGCTTACTGTCTTGCATGACATTATTTCCTTTCTCTGATCATTCTGCTTTCTTTGCCTCCTCCAGTGTGTATTAATCGTTCTTTTACATGGACAACCAAAATTACACGTAATTCTAAATGAATTTGCAGTGCAGGATAGTACTAACATTTCAACTCTTCTAAAAGGCTCTTGACTTGTGTATTTACAGCTGCAAAATATTAGTAATGTCCAGATTCTCCATCCCAAATGCTATACTGACTTTCAACCAGATGAGACGGTCAGCAAGTTCTTTTGCACAAAAGAAAACATAGAGAACAGGCTCATTAATCCTGCTTTTCTAAGAATGTGGAAGTGTATTCCATTCCACATTTATCTCTGCATCTTGTTTTCTTTTACCAACTGTTCCACAATCAAACAAAATACTGGGACGAGACTAACAGATCTACAGTTTGTCCAGATTACCCTTTTCCCCCTTATTTTCTTAATTGCAACCTGGCCCGTTGCAGATTCCAAAATGGAAAAATCTGAAGAGGACTTGGACTTGTACTTCTATCCAGCCTGCCTGTTTCTTTTCAGTGAATTACTTTGACACTGAAGAAAAGGACTTCCTTTATAATTTTGTTTAATAATATAGTCAGAGTTCTAGAACCATCTATGTAAATCCTGATGAAAAGTAAACATAAGGCAGCTTGTCCTTATTCCTACAATTCTTTGGACAGCTGTACAAAACCATCAGATGGTTGAAAGACACTGACAATTTCCAAAGGAGAAGACTCTCCTACGTGCTCCCAGTCCCTCCCGCCCACAGCACGTGCACGTCACCTCACTCTCCCCAGCATGTGAATTCCAGCAGAATATTGCCAAATGCCATGATCCATTCCCTGCTGTGGATGGCTGCTGTGAAACATCATTTTGAATCATGGTTAATCACCACCGGCTTGACCATCACAACTGTGTTATATAGCTACCAGATGGCAGCTACAAAAAGTACACTGAAGTCTTTCTTCTCTACCTACTTACTGATGCCATATTCTCCAGAAAAAACAAAATGTATTTGAATCCTGTCATTTACATTTTACTTCAATTTTTACTTCTAACATGAGGTTAAGACACAACAGACAGACTTAGAACTCTGCACTTTATTTCCTTATTAAGATTAGTATCTTAATAAGCATTTTCTTCGGTTTAAGTAGTTGTGCACTTCTTTGCAGAGAATATAGTACATTATAAAAATACTTAAGGAGGAAACCACTGTTAGTCAAATGCAATACACTTTCAATTGAACTACGGTTTTTACACACCATGGCTGAGAATTTCCCCTATCTGTACATCAGTTAAAAGCACTAAATCACACTCAAATATATAAATTGTGAGCCTTTTTCAATGTCTAAGACACTAAAGTTTCTTCCAGAAAAGAAGGCAGTGATGCTCTCAGAAAAGTACAATACTGGAATTATTACTGAATATGCAACTAGCATCAAAGCTTCATCCCTTCTCAAATTGCCTTCAGAAGAGACTACTTAGCATCCACAAGAGCTTTTGAAAATTATGAAGCTGTGAGGTTTAATTAGATCTTTTCTTATCGATGGTCAGGTGGGATGCTTCTCACAGCAAAATAAAATACACCAGAATTATGTCATCTTACTTAATACTACTACGTTGTTTTCTACTTGAGGAAATAGTTGAAAACAATTGAAATCTAAGCATAAGTAGAATTTTGGGTGCCCTTATTTAAAGCAATATTACAGAGCTCCATTGACTTCCTGTGAAAACATGTAATGAATGTTTACCTGCTTCTGGAGAAAGTCAAGATAAATATTTGCCACAGTCTTCAAAATCATCCTAATGGCAACAAAGTACTTAGAAGAGTTTTTCTGAATGATGCATATGTATCCAGGTACGCATAGGAACTTTAACTGATGAAACGCAGAACTAGATGATTACTAATCCTGCATTTTTTATGATTTCCCTCAGTCAATGACCACTGATGCTCCTTAGGTCAGGCTACTTATTTCACTAGTTTCTGAGATCTTTCAAACAGCCATGACATACGTATTCATTTTTAATTCTATCTCCATCAGAGAGAGAACATTCAGGAACAAATTTAGCTTTGTTAAGCCATACAAATAATATCAAAGTGGGTGTACAGAAATATTTATCTAATGCAATCAGTCCTTTAAAGCAGAACAAGGAGTTAACCATGCCAGGGACAAAGACGACTATTCAGGGTTTCCTTTGGTACAATATCGAAAACAAGGACATATTCAATAGTATAAAGCAGTAATGAATCCATGAAAGAATTTTTTTTTAACATTTATTCAAGGTGTACATTACCTGTGTAAGTAGCTAGCATGAAGTCATGGCTCTGCAAGTATTTCATTCATGGGAATATTTGATGGATAAACATTCTGAAAATGAACAGAACTGAACGTAGATAGAAGAGTCACAGAATAAAAGCTTGAAGGATTTGTTTTCTGCTTGTCAGTACCAGGAGTATCTTACAATGGTTTAACAGTGATTGGACATTAATTGTAATAGTAACTTTAATTAAAGAGAATAGCTAAAATGTAATTGTTATGTATATATTTACACATATATGTATAGATAGATACATATATGAAAATAGATTTCAAGACAAGGAACGAACTTCCACCTAGTAAAAGAATGATTTCTTGCTCATGAATACTCCAGTGCAAAAAAGCCCATTATTTCACATTATCGCTCAAAATCTATACCAGTGACCGTGGCACAGGAAGTGTACTAATGGAATGTGTTGATTCCACAGCTGCTGGGGGGAGGTATCACGAGGACAGAAAAGGGACAACGTTGGCAATAGAAATAGCAGAAGTAGGATGAAATTTCACTGTACAAAATTTTCACGTTGGTCAAACACTGGTAACAAATTTCTTCTAAAAATTTGTATTAATAACTTTGAAATAACAGAGAAATATAGTGACCTTTTCTGGACAAACACTGATTAATCTAAAACCTAAAATTTTTCTATTAGTCAATCTTAAGTTGTTATTTTATGCCTGATACTTCTTAAACTCAACATGATGAGAAACAGGAACTCTGACCCATTAAAAAAGAATAGTTACTATTTGTTTTGATTTTTCACACCTCTTACTTTCAATCAGTCAATACAGTAGTAATAAAACATCTTCATGCCAGAATGATCAGTCTTCTTTTGTATCACAACATCAGTTGGATATTTCAGAATGGGAGAGCCATATAGGTAGATCCTTGAGCCTTCAAAAAATTATATATGCGTTTTATCTCCAGACATTGTGAATAGAATCGGCAAGGAATTTTTCTTCTTGATTTTTTAAAAGAATCCTCAGAACTTCTTTCAAATTCTACTTGATTAAACTAAAATATTTGATTACATATTTACCCTGTTTTCTGATTTGAAGGCAGAAGGAGTTACCTTAGCTCACTTCACAGTTTCTGACTAGAAAATTCTGCGCACTTAGTAAAAACAAATTCCTTCACATTTTAAATTTTACAGATGTGGACTGGAGTTCACAACTAAACAAAACATTTCACCATTTCGTGTTTCTCTCCATCCTAAGAAGTATCTCTTCATTATGGGCTGAAATGAAGGGCAAAACTCTTATTTGAGTTCCACGCTGCCCAGACCAGCCCCATGAAAAATCCCTGGAAAAGACAGAATAAAATAAAGTCATATCCATTGAGCACAGAATGAACAAAAGTACTTTGAAACAGTGTTCTCTGGTTTGCCCCTTCTGCAGACTTGGGGAATGCTGCTTATTTTAACATTGTGAAAAACAGTGATTTTATTGCAACTCTGCGCAGTTCATTCATAGCTTTGTCGTAACAGAAATAGTACCCATCTTTCCAGCAAGTTGTCTGAATCTGCATTTGAAATACTCCTAAGTGGAAACACCTAGCACAGTTAAAATCTACAACACTCTTCCATATAGTAAATGTTAATTGGCTTATCACGTGAAAAACAATCTCCCCAAATTAAAAGCAGTTTAAGAGTTATCTATTACAGATTTGTGAATTCCCATGCAATTACAAGGAATATGTGATTTTTTTAGAATTACAACTTCTGTCATTTCAAACAAAAATAACTTTCCTCAATAGTCTTTCTAGAGCTGCAGTGAGGGATAGGCTATATCCATTTGATTAGAGGAATATTTTCCTTCCCCTGAGACTGACTTCCTACACATCTCTTGCAGAATGATTCATAGGGCTCAGTCATTTAGAATTGCAAATGTCGTATGGGACTTCTTGTCAGTTGACAAAGGGGTGTAGCCACATTTAAACAAAGAAAGGACAGAAATTATACCATGGAAGAGATTACACTTCACTCATTCTAACCATCACAACTGCAGTGCTCCACACTCATTCATTGTTGTGATTACTCTAATTAAGGAACTTCACTGGCTTCCTGGGTCTCTTAGGTCATCCGCATGTCGTCAAAAGTGTATCTTGCCTATCCATGGTAGCAGAAACTGCAACAGAAGCCATTTTGGCTCATGAAATGCACTAAAGTAGTTGCCTGCACTGCTTCTGCTTGAAATTTTGTTGTACAACTTATTCAGTGTGCTTGAGTAGTCGACTTGGAACAGCAATGAGGAAATGTCATTCACCTGTCATGTAAGCTGAACTTAATTATACAATAATTGCACATCCGATACACTGAAAGTGAAAGGAAGCAGCATTTCCTTGTACTTACCATGAAACAAACATGTATTATTCATTCACTTAGTTACTATACTGAAGTACTATCACAGGCATTACCATTTTGCTTTAAGGTACAATGAGTAATTTATTAAGTAGTGATGCAGATGTTTATAAAAATGCTAAACTGAAGTTCTGAAATTAACTACAGCAAAGAGTACAGGAGACTGACAGTTTAATTCATGGCCAGGTAAAACAGGCAGTTATTAAGGTTGGGTAGGACTGCTCAAAGGAAATTTTTACACTTTTCCACAACTCAAGGTAGAGATACTCATGAGGTGTCTGTCATTAAAACCAAACAAACAAATGAACAAAAAGTCTCCTAAAAGTTTCAAGAAAGAAATGGCCAAGGTTTCACAATACTTTGGTTCTGAATGTCAGCAGTTGCTGATTTGCTGAGGGTGAGCACTATCTCATGTCTCCTCTTGCCATTTCCCCATCACAGTTTACCCCAGAGCATTCAGAGCGGTTGCTACTGATACCACTTCTGTAGCACTTAACAGTGACGTTACTGCCTCTGTGTAGTTGCTTCATCTATATCCTCCCAGCAGTTCCTGTGTAGCGTAAGGTACTGCGCTGACTACCTCTCCACAGTTGAATCTTATCCTTAAACCACTGAACAGACTGTTCAGCAATAGGAGGGGCTTCACAGAAATCACAACAGAGGTGACAGCTAACAGAAACAGCAAGGAAAAATATGCAACTGAAAAGCAAAGATATACACAACTGCTTAGAAAATGTAAATTATTTGAAATATTGTTTTATACTTCTACCATAAAAATCCACAGCTAGATCAGCATGCACCTATTTGTCTCAAAAAATAACGCTTGCATCATTCAGCTGCCTCAGTTTAATCTAGTCCATCCTGAAACAATCACCGCAGAACAGGAAAGAAATGTTTGAGACAGATATATTAGTGAAAATCAACATCATGAATAGTATTAAACAACTCCCAAAACATTTGCTAACATACCTACTTTCATCTTACAAGATTTTATTCTGCCTGGATGACTGAAACAGAAATGAGCAGCTGTACTCTAAGAGACATGAGATATTCAGTTGTTCAAATTAGAGCCAACAGGCCCTGCATAAATACATATACATCCTTCTTTTAAAGGATCCCACAGCCCTTGAAAGGGCCATAGGATGAAGGCCTAGCCAGTGTGGAATGAAACTACTCTTTACAGAACACTGTTCAGAGAGTAAAGTGAGAAAATAAGAGCTTTGACTAAAGATGGACTATGGACCCACAGCAAAATGAGGAGTTACATCCAGCTGTTGTGGAAACCTGAAACCTGTGTGTGATGTGCAGGGCATTATGGAGGGTGGATACTCGCCACTGTGAGGTTAGCCTTGGCAGTGTACCAGGAAATGTAAGCGGCCTCCAATGATGAAATATTCCCTTTTCTGCTGTATTATTCTCCAATGGGATTTTTTCTCTTCCTTCTCATTCAAGAAACTACCTAGCCATGTAAGAAAAAGGAGCTTTGCCTGTTGGCTGGCTCCGCTACTCTAAATCTTACCTATATTTGTGCTGTCAAAAGACCTCTTTTAGACCAGTTTGAGAGAATTTTCCTGCCAAACTGTAATAAGAATGTCAGACTAAAGTAATCGTAAACAGAAGATCACAGATTTGGCACACAGAAGAAAAAACGAATAGGGAAAGCCTCTTCATTCTTCATCAGACCTCTGGAAAATAATTTCCTTTTAAATTGAGCAGGAAACATGAACAGCTTTATTAGTTTGCATGCCAGAGCAAAATGTCGGAGCAAATTGTGACAGTGGACATTGCTATACAATTTAAAGGCTTAGTATTGCAAGTAATTAAATGCTGCTCCACACCTTACTTGCTTCTCTTTTCAGACACATATATAACAATACACTTCACCATATAAAAAAGATTTTTCTAATTATAAAAGAACACGAGTAAATATAAATTGTGTCCAACTTCAAATGGCTGAACAGGACATTCACAGAGTCAACTTTATTCAGTTAATACACATGCCTGAAATAGAGCTTTGCCATCCATACAGTCACTGACACTTATATGGCATTTGAGTGCTTTGACTCAACCTCTGGAAACTCCACTGACTGATAACTCCATAGGTCCCTAACTGAAGCACCCACTTTAATTGAAGCGTACTAGAAGAGTAAGGTTCTTTTCCATGATACTCATCAAAGAACACTGGGGTTTTGTGTATTGCAGTTTTCCACCCTAAAGCCTGCAGGCTTTTACAGAGACAGAAAATTCTGCAACACTTCTAACTAGACTTCAGGATGTAAGAATCTGTAGATTCCTTCTGGAAAGATAATAAAGCATTGGGCTCGGAAAATCAATTGCGCCATAAAGCCAATCATTACAGAGCTCAGTCGTAGCAACTGGAAGATTCACCCAACAATTCACATTCACCAAAACAATCTATAAGTAGCAATATCTCCTTTTAGTTAGATACGGCTTGATTAGCCAATACCCTTCAATAAAAATGTCTGAATGTATTACAGGTGGTTAGCGTTTGGGACTTCACTGGACTGGTCCTGGGCTAGAAGTAACGCATAGGAACCTTTCAGAATTCACATGGTATTTCTAAAGACACACACAATTATTTTCAAGAGTCTTGTGTATATGAGGTGAAGTCATATACATATATATGTATATTAAGTCATATACATATGTGTCATCCTATTTGGGTTATCCAGATTGATATTAATGTCTAAAGGAAATAACTCATTCAGCACAATAACAAGGATTTAGTACCACCTTTGTATGACCACACTAAGCAGAGCAAGCAACTGAGTGTGGGGTTGTTTTTTTTTTTTTTCAATGTCACGATACACATGCAAGGTTTCCCAGTGCTCTGCATCGACTAATGAGTGAAGCATCAATTCAAGCATACACAACAGTTTCTTGCATTCAACAGAAGCTCACTCAGGGGCACCAATTTTAGAATTTCTTCTATTCAGAAGGAGTAAATACAAGATACTTGTATATCTGATTAGATATGTATATAGCCAAATATAGCTTCAGATGAGAGCAAGTAGTGGAATGTTGGGCAAGAGAAAAATTTTAGATTTTTCAAAAGCAATGAAGAATGTTTAATAACAATTTCTAAGGAGTTAAAAATTACAAAAATGCAATGCCAGTTTAGCATCTTATTATTAACTCAGCACAACGTGCGTATCTCTGTGCCCAGTCCCTTTACATCAGCAAGAATGTAGGACAGAAGATAGAAATTCACTTACGACATTTCGTTAAAACTGCAGGAATTCCAGAAATGCAAATGTGATCAGGTTTTCTTACAGCTGCTAAATCGTCATAGCTGATGTATTCTTTAACGATACGAGTAGAGTGAACTACAGCTACTGCCATTCCCTAGTGCTCACTGCTTTCTCAACATTCAAGGACAGACTTAGAACCAAGGAAAGCATCAGTCAGTGGGGGGTGCGAGCTGGGAATAGTGCTATATTCAGAATGTTGCCCGCTCTTGCAATTTTATCATACACTTTTTAATAATTTGTAAGTTTCCCAGCGGTGCAAATGCTTGTAGTATCATGTAAGTATACATTAATGCAACTACTTGAGATTTGCAGTTTTCATTAAGAAAAATAAGTCTGGTTGTAACCTCAGATCAGCAGGACTAGTAAGACAGAAAAGCTAATGGGAGAAACTAAGAAGGTATTTACAATTACTGTTGCATTTGGCCTGTCTCACAGTTCCACAGAGGGGTGCTAACCCCTGGATTATTAATTTTTGTGAACAGTACACTACAGCACTACAAACTCCACCCTAGACAGAGAACCACTAAGCAAGTGTATGACAGATACGAGACGCGACAGACTGCCATAGACACAAAACCGTCTTATACAGGTTACTACTGTGACTCTATGCAAGGGGACTGCAGTTGTTAACATTCTGCATCAAGTAATGAGTTTTTTAAGACACCACTTTAAATCAGATTTTGGAAAGATGGAGTAGGAATGACTTAGAAATATCATTCAAAGCTCTTCCAAAACACACTTAAGACTTGATATCATTAGTGTATATCTAGCAAAACTCAGTTTTTTTCTGACACTGCTTTAGTAGCAGGTAAGTATTGACAGAGTGCTAAAGAAACAGAGCATAAGATTTCCCTCACAAGACCATACTGAACACCTACCCAAGACACTGATTTTACCTGGTCATACAGGTATGTACGGGTCATACCATACCATGTAAAAATGCATGGTTAATTAGCACTGATATTTTCCTGACAACACCTAGTTCCTTTCACTTTGCAGGTCTCCATGTGCTTTACATGTACAGTGTTTCCACTTAACCACAAGCAAAGACTGAGGCAGACAGAAGAGTAACATAGCAAGAGAGCTCAATATGCCAGTGGGATACAGAACTCAGATCTTCAGGTCCTAGTATACTGCTGAAGCCCTTAAACAACTGCTCTTTCTCAGACTGCTAGTTAATTGCCTTCTCATGAATGGTGTAAATATCTCTTCAAGCAAATCCCATTAGCATTTTCTTAGAACAATGCCCTATTATCAGGAAAATTACTAATTTGACTACATATATGCTGTAAAAATCCAGAGTATTTATTACCTGTGTTAATCAAACTTGCTATGATGTCACCTTCCATTCTGAGTATTAGGACTACAGCAAATACTGCAAGCTGGTACATGTCCTTTTTCTTAAAGGGACCTATTCAAAACACAATGAAAATGACAGGGTTATTTACTGTATTATTTTCAGAGCGATGGAAAATGCAAGAAAGTCACAAAAAAACAAGAGCCATTTTTAAACTTCACTATAATCCTTTCTTTTCTCCTTTAAAATTCAGTACTTTGCTCCCTTCAGAAGAGGCTGCATATACACTAGCTATGGTGCCTTCTTTAAATTGGGCTTATAATTCAGAACATAAACTGAGACTACATGCAAACTGCTAAAAGACTCTCCCATCCAAGATATTTAGAAGACCAGTATATTTCTATGCTGAAGACAAACTTTCAAGAGACTAGTTTTACTCAATATTTGCTGGCTTAGTTGCAAAAGACTCTTGTTTCTCAAACCTCCACCTTCAGCTGAGCCAGGTGAAACATTTTCACCTTGATCCTCCTTACTCAATTAATAACCCTGCCTCACAGATGTATCTTTTCAATGTTGATTCTTGACATTTGAAAGCCCACACAGAAAACACAGTCTCTCAACAAACTTCTTATTTTCTCTTATGGTAGCTTAAGCACATCTTTGTTTCTTTAGTTTACAATATTTTATGATCACTGCAGCAAAAATCTCACAGAAGGCCATAGCAACAGGCTGATTTTACGTGGAGAGTGATCAGTCATCCACGGCTGGCAGGAACAGTGAATCCCAATTTCATTTCAAAATCTAATGAAGTTGGCCTCTCAAATCCACTTGATGTATCTACTAATATTAGGCTTAGATTGAAATATAAGATTTCTTCCTCGAGACCTGTCATGATCATTTCAATCAGAGTTGTTTAGAATAGAGGAAAGGAGGTAAAAAAGGGGGAATGTGGTGACACTTTCAATTACAAAAATCTGCTGGAATGAAGAAGGAAATAATCTTGGTCTTCGTGTCCACAGCAGACAGGGACAAGAAATGAGTGTTGATTAGACAAAAGACACAGGATACAGAAAGGGGGTTTTGATTAAAAAATAAATCAGCTTTCAATGATAGAGATAATGAACTACTGTCACAGATTGCCTGGGGAAATCCCAGAGTCACTGTCTTTGACGGTTTCTAAGAAAAAGATAGCCATCCACAGCATTAAGAATGGAAAATCCATCAGGAATGATATAGGGAAAATAGTCCTATATTGGACCAGGTGAGCCCATGAAGTTCCTTGCAGTCCTATGCCTCTATGATTCTGGCAACTTTTACTTATATAGCACATACTACACTACCAATCTAGTCATGTATTTCTCATATAAAATACTTATGAAACGATGTATCCATATACAACTACAGATTTGAAATAAAATAAAAGATCAACTTGGCCTTATACTGGTATTTGAAAGAAAAACTCTATTAAGTTTAACCTACTTCCCCAAAAGTATTGGAGCATTTAGGGTGCTGCTCTTTAATAAACTAAACTCAGCTGTGGCAATTGAATGGCTGTGGTAAGAGCACAGGATTACTTTCCTTTGCAGCATTCATTATTTACTTCCATTAAGTTTACTCTACTTTCACAGCACTAAGGCACTACTCCTTTCTGTGTTGTATTGTCTTGTTACTATTGAGACATCTTACCCACTGACTTCACTGACTATTTTATCAAGCATCAGACAGAGTCATTGTATATTCTCCACTCAGTTTTATAGTCAAGTATCCCAGGACCTTCATCAAGCCCCAGTGTCATTACAGCTGCTGAAGAGCTACTTCAGCTTCCACACTGCATGAAATAGAAAGAAGCTGGACTAAGAGCGGGTATTAGTCACAAAGCTTTGCTGATGTCTTTTTCCATTTTCTCTTTTGACTATTCTTTGGCTCGTTTCTGATGTCAGAACTGAGTAAGGAGACAATACAGTGCTACTCTGACAGTGCTATGCCAGCTGGAAATGCAAGCATGTTCTCTGGAGGTCATTTCTATCCCTTACTGTAGGCATAACTACAGCTGTATGTTCAAGGTGATTTAAAAATAATTATTTTAATGAAATGGTTACTGCTGATGCCTTTGCTAGCTGTTCAGATTTTATGGGTTGAGAAAGTATTGCAACATTTAGCAAATACAGCAACTGAAGTGAAAAGCAGCTGGTTATGGTAAGGAAACAAATGAACACAAACAGCAATAATAATTTAGCTTGTGAATGGAAAAAAATAAGTAATTGAAGACAATGATTGTGAATAAGCCTGTCATTTCAAGTAGAATATTCAATTGTCTGCTAAAGCTAATCATCAGCGTAGTTCAGCACATACCTTTCGCACTTTTAGAGCCATATGGTGCCCTTACATGCACTCTGTGCGCATATGAGAGGTCTAATTTGAATTACCTCAAGCACTTACATAATGCTTTATATATTCAGAAACCTGTAAGATTCTTGGCTGGATATACTCTGGTCTTTACAACACCATCACTAGAGACAGCATCGGGAGCCAGCCAGAACTGCTCTCCTAGCAAATTAAAGTTAGTCCTTGCACTGACAGAAGGTGCAGGTGCTCCTTTCCCCAACTCCGCTGCTGTAAGCCAGACTCTAGCAGCAGCTTAACATCAGGTATTTCTCCTTACCAGGAGTCTGAGTTTTGATTCTGAAGACTCTATTCATGAGTCCATCTAGTGGATAGTATGAGATAGTATATTTCTACATACACATACATACATAGTACACAGATGTGTATCTCTAAGCTATTTTTTCCCCCTATTTTAGTCATAACAGTTTTTAAAAAGATTAAAAATATGACAGTTTGGTATTGATCCTAAAGATTAAAACCCATCAAAAATACTAAAACACTTCTATCTTGCTTAGAACTTGGCTGCAGAAGCTAAACAAAAGCTCCTTCCTTCCAAAGGGCAGGGAAGTTTTAAAGATGACGTGAACTGCAGAAAACAGTTACTTCCCTTTGTGAATGATACTGATTTCCCCCCAAGGATTTTAGGGAGGCTGGTATTTGCCAGAGCCTTGTGGATTCTGCCACACGCTACCCTGGAAGCTTCCATCAGTGCTCAGAATGTGCCATATTCAGGGCTGCAATCGGTCACTAGAATCCAGGGGCAAATGTTATCTGGCGGAGAGGGCAAATTCACTGGATTCTCCCTCCGACTTAGCCATCAAACAAGCCCTCTGCCTCTGTTTCCCTCCTCAGGCTTCGTCCTTTCAGACTTAGGTCCACAGGAGCTTCTCTTACTTTTGCATTTATATAGCGTTAGTGTTGGGCAGTGAGTGTGTTGGAGGATAGCTCTGGGGAGAAGGAGCCCAGTGCTGTGCAGGACCCACGGGCCGTACAGAGTTCACAACAACTGCACCTCCCCCAGATCTGCAGATGCACAAGTAGAGTGTAACTTCTTGAATATTTTGTTGTTCAAAATCTAGGATCAACTGGGGCCTTCAAAACATTTCATACAAGTTAGGAAGGGGGTACACTGGACCTTAATACTCTTTTTGTTTTTTCCAGTTACTATAGCAAACAATTAATCTTGCATAACATTGAAGTTTCCTGCAAATACCTCTGACCACGCCAGGTTCTGAACTACACCACAATTTTGCTGCTAATACAATATGATAGCCAACAAACTTAACAAACCAGCTGCCAGTTCAGAAAAAGCGCTGTGCTGAAACACTGGCACCCTGTATCAATTTGATGTAAACGGCTTTAAACTTTCAAAAAAGTAAAACCCAAAACAAACTAACAAAAACCCAAAGCCAGTTCATGTATTACTTTACGTTTGCAGAAAACTTCAATTTTTCTGCCTTTAAGTAGCAAAATTCTATTGTTAACATCCGGTAATTTATCCGTGAATACATTTTTATTCTATTTTTTTTTTTCAGGCTATTCTTTTCCACTGCTCTTCTTGACCCACATGTTCTTATTACTGGAAACAAAAGTCTAGTTACACTGGCTGCAAAATAAATATTAGTTGTTCACACTATAGGAAAGTGAGTTAAAAACACCACCAGATGAATAAGGTGCCTTGCATCCATTATATACTTTGTCGATCCTTGGGCGAGTGCTCCAAGGAGATGAGTATCATGTATTTAGGAGAGTTTCCCTCTCAAAAATAAAAATACTCATACTACCAATAAGTTTTGAAAGAAATGGCCTTAATATTTCTGTTCTGGGAAAAGCTGAAGAGGAATGAAGCTGTTCCTTCTCCAGTCCCATCCCAGCCCCGTCTCTGAACTGCAAACATTTCCCACAGCACCACCTCCAGAACTATCTAGCTGGAGGCTACAATTATAATATATCAGGAGGAAAGATTAAGCATTAAATCTAGTACGTTACTGAAGTACAACAGTAGTGATATCTTTACAGAGAGAGTAACAGCTGCACTTAATGCATGTAGTAATTATCAGTTTGTGTCCAGACATATAGACACTTTGTGTATCATAAGCTGCTTTCAGCAGCTCCTACAGAAGTACATCCTACAAGACATCTACTCCTTTACCTGCCAGCCAAGTTCCTCAGATACTCAAGGACATGTAAGGTGGCACTAGACAGCCAAGTTTAAGAATCTGGATCCATTGCCAGATTACCTGCTGGGCTTGCTGAAGATAAAAGTTTAAGTGTTAGTATCTGAGATCATCATTATTTTTTACTGTTGGTGAAAGCCATTTTAAAATACATTCTCCAGCTAAAAGACAGTCTCAACCTTGTAGCTTCATATCAGCAAGAGTAGATTACACCAACTAGTCCCACATTACTGTAAAAAATACTTTTCCATTTCTGCTTTCTCATGCTTGCCATTCTCGCTTCAGTGCTGAGTTTACTTCATTTCAAATCCTACCAAAATTGCTTCACTTTAAGGAACTAAACTAAATTCCTATCCAAAGTACTTCATTGATCCAGTTAATTGTACTTAATATTACCCTTACCATTCTTCCTCACTGGTCTTAAACATAAGCCCATTGCTAATTGTTTACACGCAATATTGTAAATTAGTGTGGATGACAGTTGCATGACAATTTTCAGTAGCTAGTGAAAGAATCTTGTTCTTAATGCAGTATTTTTTTTTGATAGTTCTTGTCTTGTAAGAAAGAAAGCAAAATAATATTGCCAGTCAGAGACTAATCAGACTAAACCATTGTTTATTATTCTTTAACTTGAATTAAAACCTTGAATTTTTTAAATCATGACGAATTGCTGGTGAAATTGCCTTTTGGTATGTGATTTCTACTTCCATTTCTAATTAGAAATTCCCCACACACTTAGTTTTCACTGAGGTTTCAAAACATTGTGCAAAGAATTGTTTCAGATTTCTTTCATTCACTTCCTCAATGCTACGGTGATGAATTCTGGAGCAAAGGTAGACAAAGTCGGAAGCATTGAATGGAAAAGGGAACAGATAAAGATGAGGAAAAGTGGCTGTATTTCTGATCCTTGAAATGGTTCCTTCATGCCTTCATCCCTCTCATCTTCGGAGCACCTTCTAGACAATGCTTGCTGGGAGCTATTGTCAAGTGGCTGACTTCATTTCTTCTAAAGTATATGCTTCGCTCAGCAATAACGTCTAGGAGCTATAAATCACCGGAAAACTCTGCAATGTCAGGCTTGACTCCTCCTTTGCCTATGGAAAATGGTGTTACTACTAATAGTATCAATCTTCTGCTCTTGCAGGTCTAATCTCACAATAAAAACGTTTTGCAGTGTCACAGCTACAAACTATACCCTCTCATAGAAATAAAATGATGGAATCCCTTGGGAAAAGAATATGGACTTACAGATGAAGAAAAGGACTAAGAATAATACAAGCTAACAGGAGGCAGGAATATACTGTGAAATCATTAAACAGCCCCTGCTTACAGAAATCTTCAATTATTTTCA
Organism: Cariama cristata; assembly: GCF_000690535.1. Taxonomy (NCBI): domain Eukaryota; kingdom Metazoa; phylum Chordata; class Aves; order Cariamiformes; family Cariamidae; genus Cariama; species Cariama cristata. Next base: position 19,798 of record NW_009625289.1, on the reverse strand, counting down.
CATTCAAAATATCACACACAATGAGTGAAGGATGACAGAATTTAGGTCATCCAAGGTTTGCATTGCAGCTGTACGGATCTGTAAAATTTTAGTCTTTATTGAACCATGGAAAACCTTAGTCTAAATTCACTAATTCTAGAAAACTTTTACTATTGAATTCAATTAAGGGTTTAGGTGAAAAATCAAGTATCCATTTTTTCCCCACACATAAAGCAACTGTAAATATTTCATGGTTATTTGTGTATATAAATATTTGTATTTCTTCAAGGATGATGTTTACAAGAAAAAAAAAAAAAAGACAAAGAACAGCATGTGATAAGGAGCATTATCATGTCCGCTTCACAAGACGACTGCTAGTTCCACAGAGATTTAGGAACTAGAAATTAACTACACAGAACAACAGCAGAGCTAAAGCCTGGCCTTACCCACTAAAATAATTGTATGGACTTTTAAGAAATACGCTTGTCATCTGATATCATAGATAACCATGTTTTTTCTGAAGACCTTTCATTACGATTTTCTTACGGTCTCAAATGACTGGAGTTCGCAATTGCTTTTATCACTTTCCAGCACAGGTAGTACATACCTGAGATACACAAAAATGAAGGAGTAAACTTTACCTGCATGTACTGCCTTCCAATGACTCCAGCATAGGGTCTGTAATACACATTGCTATTTTTACTTTGTGCTTGAAATACAACAGAGTAATCAACACAATGAATCTACATTTGACATGTATTCTATTTTTCAAAGTTATAAGCTTTCCTAAAAAAATGGGAATTTTTATAAAAATAAAAAGGAATTGACAGATATTTTACACAGAACTGTTCAAATAGGTTGACTTTTAATTTAATATTCAAGAAAATTTGCCAAATTTAGACTACTGGATTTTTAAAGCTAAACTCTGTGTAAGTGTGGGGTTGAGTAAAACAATGGTCAGAACCAAGCGTGCGCATGGCTGGGTAGATGATTTATCAGGCAACCAGTAGAGTTCTTCTGAATGTTTGCCACAGGCAATTTAGCTGCAAATGAGTATTTCATTTTGTTTGAATGTGTGTGCATTTCCCTGGAAAAGGAGACAAACATTGACTTTGGTCCTCTGTATACGTATAGGCAGGGGAGTAGAGGGGGCCCTGCCAGTTTTGCTACATACATTAAAATAAAGAGGGGGGAAAAAAGCATTTCCTGCCTTTTGTCTCTTTTTCATACAATTAAAAAAAGCATGTTGCTGACACCCATAAATGTAGAAAAATATCTGAACTCTCCTTTAAATTACTCTTAGGAGTACAGGATGCTTTAAACAGACTCTCTCTGCAATTTTGTTCTCATGTGTTTACATGTTTTCGCATGCACAGAAGCAACTGTTTGTAGAAGTGACTTGTCTCAAAATGATTTCAATATGAGGTCCAAGGGCTACTTCTGAAAAATCTCATCCCAGCTGGTTCAACGGTAAGTGCACCAGAAAGGAACAGAAAGGGGACAATGGTGTTCTTTATTTGGCCAACAGTATTCTTTCAATTACCTATCCTTCAAAGAGTTTATCAAGAAACCTCACATACAGATCAAGCCAAGCACTGCTAATTTCCAACAAAGGAAAAAAATTGTCAAGAACTATGGTATTTTGAATAAATGGAATAAGGAAAATGGAAATAAAAGTTAGACTTATAATTTCAATAAAGTGTTTCTACCTGTTTAAAATGTTAAGACAAATGACAAAACATTGTGTGAAAAATGAATGATCTGACACATTCTCATGTACAGATACCCTTCTATTCCTTTTATCTTTATAAATTATATTTCATTAGAAATATGCCTGGTTCATGCAAACATATCTTGCTTCGAAGAGGAAAGCAGGTATGACATAGAGATACATGTGGATGAGACCAGTACAATCAACTTGTGTTGGGCACTGAAAGCCTTTTAAAGTGCTTTAACAATCAGTACACAACTCATCACCACTTCACAGATAACACAGTACACACTGAGATCATTATTACCCCTATTTTACTCTTACTCAGAGACACTGTACTTCACATCCTTGATCTTAAATATCAAACTTTCCTGTTCCCTCCACTCTCCCTCATCTCAGACTGTATCAAACCAGAAGATACATGATTCATGAGATTTTCAATTTTTCACAAATGACCAGTAAAGCATATACATGTGAGTAGGATGCCAGGGGAAAACAGGGAATAAATAAAATCACATATATGCATTCATATACATATTACAACTTCAGCCCACATATCTCAGTTTTACTTACTGTGGAGAACCCTGCAAATAATTGCCACAGCTACCAACACTGCTACAGCTTTATCAGTGCTGGCAGCCCTCATGTAGATGGCACCCCAGCAGCTGTCAGTAGCATCATGTCTATTAAACCAGCTCCATGCCAATCTAATTAACACAGTGCTGAAACAGCTGCTAGTGCTGGAGAGCTGTGAATATCGCAGTTCCTCATATCACTACTATCAGTGGAGCTGCAACAGTGGGAATGTTCTGTAAATGTTCCCCAGTGCAGAACAAGCCTATGTTTGCAGTGACCTGGACTTCTGCCCTTGTTGGACATAATACTTAAAGGAAGGTGTCAAACTCAAGTCTGTACCTAAAATCTAATTAAAAACTCCCCACCCTACATATCTCCTCACAAATTCTGAAGTCTTGGGTTTCTGATGACAAACTCCTTCATGCATCTGACGTTAGCACTGTATATGACCCCCCTGTTATAAAGAGAGCTGCACAGACAATGCAACCCATGCAATTGCTGCCCAGGACAGAAGAAAACCCTGAGAAAAGACCAAAACTATTCTGGTAACAGGTCCCAAAAGGGCACTATCTGGTTTTATCATTTCTTAATGAGAGAAGGAGAATTCACTATTTTTAGACTATTACAATGAAGTACAATTGTATACACCTCAATAGAGGACATAGACAATCTTCGATGTTTGATGCCTCCCCTCTCTAGTCACTTGGACTAATAAATGTGCTACCGTATCTTCAGAGAGGCGTTCATGACTTGTCTGAGGAAATCACTAGAATGACTTTTGTCTTTTAAAAATGGCCATTACAGAACAATGCTTCAGGATGAGAAAAACAGATGAAATACCAACTAAGAATAACGATCCAGACAAGACTGTGTCAAAAACCTACTACTTCTAAACGTGCTTCTTCCCTGGGGGAATGGCCTCCACCAATCTGCAACCCATCTGCTATGCAGAGGGTAGGGAGAAAAGACAGGTCAATGAGCTCACTGGATGAGGCCGGAGAACCTTTTAACTGATGTAAAGTCATTTTCTCCTTGAACAGAAGGGATCTGGGAAGAAGATATCTTCTTTGTTTCTGGGACAATACCCTAACAGTCTTCCCAAAGACAGGGCTCATGATAAAGACACAAGTGAATGGAAATAGGGATGGAAACAGGAAGGCATGAAAGACAAGAGTACAGAAAGCACTTAGGAGAGTTCATATTTTGCAGGATTGAACTAAAGAGAAGAAAGCTCTGCCTGATGTCTCTAAATTAATCAAAACAACCTTTTCTCTAGGTGTACTGCAGAGATATAAAGCTCAGGTTTAAGCATGATTTATTGCAGTGGAAACACAGTCAAGACAAGCATTCTCTTTTCCATACTTGCATAGCATAATGGGACCCTCTTGAGTGCTGCCACTATCCAAACATCCGATGACCCTTTACTGTGGCTGAAAGTTTCACATTTTCTCCAGTGAACTGCATAACTTAAGTGACTCACCTGAAACATTACTATGAAAATTTTCCTCAAAGTCCCTCATTTATTTGGCAGTACTTACATGAAATGACAGCAGAACTTTCATTTATTTTTTAAGGGTAGACTTGGCATGTGCTGTATCCACCTCCACAATCCGGGAGTAAATGGCCATTTCTCACTCAGCAGCAGTACTAGGGTCTATGAGACCTATACCCCGTCCCACCCCCAAAACATGATGGCTGGGATTTCTGGACACAGAGCAAAATCTCCATTCCCGTACATTAGGAATTAAGAGAGTCTGTCCCCAAACATAGCAGCCAGTGCAGATGGCCGCCTTCTAAAGCTCCTACTGGCACAGAGTAGTGGCAGATTGTTCAAAGAGGGATAGATTTGGGGAGCAACAAAGAAGCCAAGGAAAAAAGTTGCATCCAGCTTTGTTCCATGTGCAAAAGGAAGTCTATTATGTGTCCCTTTTGTGTCCTCTGTTGCAGGAAGCAAGAGATTTCTAAGGACTAAAGTTTAAAGACAAATGCTATAAAAAATGTAAACATTATTTTTCTTCTCTTGGCTCCACAGAAATCAGGAGCTGTCATTCCACCGAGATTCCTTGAAGAAAGTTTTTAATTTAGGGCTCTGATGGTTAAGTTACTTCACAGATATGAATACCTGTAAAGTTTGAACTCTCATTTTAATTTTAATCCCTTAGCACACCCATTGTTTCTGAGAAAACAACAGGTTCTTTAAGCTCTTCTCTGTGAGAATATTTGCCCGAGTTCTTGTCTTTATATTCCTAGAAATTATAGGCCCTTTTCTACAAGTTGTGGTTTTTAATCACAGTTATGCCTCTGTATGAATGTATGGATCTACACACACAAATATATTCTGCCTGTTTATGTCCACACTCACCGGACAGAAACAACAGGGCTTACAGTGCTTTCTGTGTGTGTGACCTGCAACTCTACCACCAAACTACACAGCAGGCACTGCTTTTCCATTCTGCATGTACAGTGACCAGGGGCCTGAACATAGTGGAAACCTAAGTACCACAACAACAGAAATACATATCTATTCCAACAACACAGTTTTTTATGCTGATGCTCAAATTGGAATCTATGACAAAGAATCCTGTTCCCAAGGACTTGCACACCATCCCTCTCGGCCTGATCTTCTGCTATGCCAAGATGCTTTGAAAGTCAAAGGAAATGATCCCGTCATGAAAACATATCTTTCTATTTGCTGCCAATAACACTCACCTGCTTTTAAATCAAAGCCAATTGTTTTTGTTTTGTTACTCTGACATATTTAAAAAGCAGCAATAGTTTCATGTTCTAGACAGAACCAGCCGACTGATACAATATGCCACGAGCTTTTTAAATAAATTATTCTAAGTTGTATCATTTGTTGCTAAAGATAAACATTGCCTTAGAGAAGATCACAGTGGCTATTTAACAGCCTACCACAATAATAAATAAGACAGGAAGTGAAGCAGAATACATACTAAACTGCATCTGCATCTAACACGCTGTACCAAGGCTAAGCAAAGGGAGAGCAGTGCATCTATAATTCAGCTTTCATAAATAAAGTATATGCACATGGTTACTCTGACCAAAGAAAATCAGCCTTTATTAAGACAAAAGGAATAGAAATTTTATAACTAAAATCAGCATTAAATTGTGAAATCTTACATATCAGGAAAATAGCCATGAAAATTCCTTATTTCTGTAGCAGTCTCATGGCTTGTCCAACCCTTTCAGTTTCACATTGATGTCACTTAACCAGTTAATATTTTTTTGCTGTTACTTGCAATTTAATCCAGCTTTATTTTTAAATACCATTTAAATGCATGTTATATAACTTTCGTTATTAATTTGACGTGTTAGAAAATATAACTGCGTTTGTTGCTTGTGTGATATGAACATGTCAAATAGATTTACCTATGATATAATTAATAAAACTTAATGAGTATTTTGTGTATATTTGCATTACAGTTAGCTTTTATACAGCACAGAAATGTCAAAGCAATGAACAGTCTAAGATTAGGCTTTGGCTTTTTTATTAGCAGACCTAAATAGAAATATCCTCCATTAATGCCAAGAGTTGATTTAATACTCAATCTACCTACCAATCTTTATGATAAGCAAGTCAAAACATGGTAAAAGAAATCTATCTTCAAAAACTTTTTCTTGCCATCACCTTGTATTTTGAACTAATATCCTGAATATAAAAGTAATGATTCATCAATAAATTACAAATGGAGGAAGACATAACGAAAGCCTTTTATTTCTTTTGGCAGAAGAAGGCAATTGCATTCTAGTAATGTGGTCACCTGTGCTGTCACTATGGATGAAGTTAACACAAAAGTTTATTCTCACCTTATGAAAATAAGAGCAAATGTTCTAGATTCCTTGCAAATAAGAAACAAGCTCGAAGTGCATTCATAGTAACAAACACTGGATTCTTGCAAATTTACTAGCCTATCCAGAAATATTCCTTGATTGTGAGGGGTTTTTTTATTTATTTACTTGCCCTGTTTCCCCTAGTGATCTTCTTTTACCTGGAATGAATATATATGAAAAAATTAAATGAGAGGGAAGATGAAAATAAACTTGCAGTAAAAACCAGGAAAATCAAGTACCCCTTGACTGTGCTTGCTACAGGCACTGAATCCAACATTCAAAGTCACTCTAGCTAAAGCAACCAGCAGGTAATCTTGCTGCAGCTGGAGCAATGGAGCAGAAGTGCAGATGATGGGAACTACAAATGAGTCAGTGACAGTGGATATGCACTCTGACATACAATAAATACAATCTTCAGAGCTTATACAAGGGATTATACACCATCATCCTACCATACTTCACTTTTCTATTTGTTCAGGTACTCTGGAGCCCAAGTCAAGCTCCCAATAAAACATCAAGCCAGTTCACAGTTCCTGTAACTTAAGCCTGTGACAACAGTGAAAGATGGGAATCACTGACATAGGAGCCACTTCCTTGTGGTCTTGACCATACATAAACCACACCCATACGTGGACAGACAAAACACGGTCCTGTGAGGTGCCACCTGGCTCACCCAAGTTCAGCAAGGGTGCGTTTGGCTATGCAAACTATTGCCGAATATGTTGCCATGAATGCCATCTTTTTTTAGCAGGATATCGTGCTAATTCCCAGTGCAGCATCTAAGCAAGACAACACATGAAGTAAGCGGACAGGAAGAAATCTGAGCCTGCATAAGAAGCTGATGTACAGAGGCAGCAGCAACTGAACTACTTCACCAATCTGATTTCAGCAGGCCCAGCTGATATTGTCTGCAGTCTTACTCATTGCTTAACAGTGAGGTTTTTGTTTATGTACTTACATTTCCTACTCACTGTGCAGGTTTTTGCTCACAAAAGCTCATTCCTACACTTTCCACTCAGGTTGAAAAATGCATTACTGTTCTTCAGTATAATTTTCTTCCTTTTCTTTTTAAAATGCAGTGTGAAAGTTATTCTATAAATAAGAACAATGTATTCCACTGAGTCATTTTCTGAATGGAACAATCACTTAAAGGGTATTGTTTTGTTCCCACTCAGGGAAGGGTGATGGAGGTTCCGTTTAAGAGATTTCTAGAGAACAGACTTATCTTGCTATAAATTACCTGGTATCTTTATAACTTCCCATTTAAAAAGACAAAGAACTTCTTGTTTAAATCTCTGCCTTCAAAAATGTGACAGAATGGAAAGAATACTTTTTGTCTAAATTAGCTGAATGTTGATCAAGGGAATTGATCTAATTTTGAGGACTTATGCACCTGGCACTAATAAAACATGTACAAAAGGATTTTGTACTCATTAATCCATATTTTATGGTATAAAAAAGTACTGTTCTGACAAAATAGTAAAGGGACATTCAGATAAAGGTTTTCAGTTCTGAAGTAGTCCTCTGCAGACTCACTCAAGCTAGCTTTGCCTTTGCTAACCCAAGAAAAATACAGGAACTTGGTGGGTGCCTGGATGTGAGATGCCCAAGATTTGAAAGTTGTTCATGTTCTTGCCCGGGCTTAGCGCACCTCAAGAATTCTTTTTACACTTTTCCTAGGGACCCAAACTGTTATATATGCACAGTATGGACACTCTGTGCTAGTCATTTCAGCAATTAAATTCTTTTCCATGCTGTAATATACCCCAAGAAGCAGTAACACAGAAAGGTATAGATAAAACAGATGGCTAGGATCGAACACAGAGAGCTGAGACGAACAGCCATGCACGTGAACATTCAAACACCTCGACTTTCACTCCCTAAGCACAAGAGACATTAAATTGCCTTTTGAATCATTAAAATCTGAACTAAAATGTGGAAAAACTGAATGGACTCTTTTGCAAATATCCAATCTTGGGAAAGGAGCAATGGTGCAACCTCTTCATTGTTAACAGAAGTAAGTGTTGTTTATGAAGAACAGACTAGCTACCTACAGAGGACACACCTGAATTAAAATTCAGTATGTGGCTATAACCTGAACCCATTTCACCCAGGCATAACCACCACTAAAGGTGTAATGAAATTAACCACTAAGAAAAAGGTGGCCTTGGACACAGGGAGAGTGTTTCATAACTTTGAAATTGAGAGATCTGGAGAAATGGAGAAGATAAATTACTACTAAACTAGTTTTAAGCAAAGTGTGGACAGACAGGCCACTCGGAGAAAGAGCAAATAAACGGATATATTTATCACCTTCTAGCCTGCGTCAGAGAGAGCCTATGTAAATTACATATTTTCCAGTGTTGCAGTCCAAATACGGCAATCTTTAGAACTTTGAATTTTACATTTCTCTTTCTGTTGTCTTGAATCTTGGAGTGAGATTGTCAATTTTTGTTGGCCTCACTGAAATCAGGGCAGGCAGTCAGATGTAGATGAGCCAAAGAACTGGGTCCTGTCTTTTCCAAAACTTCTGTAGCTTTAAGACCACCCAAAGAAGAAATGATGGAGACATCTTAAACTCTCTTCTCAACCTAAGGTAGTAAAATTGGTATGGGCCAGACCATTCCCTTCTTAGAAAGTTTTGTAATCACAACTATATGGCTACAACACTGTGTGTAAGGACTTCAGGGGAAATCTATTTGTTGGAGTGTAGGTAAAGTACTGAGTTTTGAAAGTGCTGGGTTTGAACCTGTAAATGATTTCATTTCAAGCTACATTTGTAAACCATTCTTCAGTATGCACATGTGTATTTCAGACTTGTGCCATGACTCTAAACTCATTTGGCCATAAAAATAAGTGGTATATCTTAAGTCAAGAAGATTGCACCGATATAAAAAAAAATACATTAAACATTTCTAAACACAGTTTAAAGGCTAAACTCTAGCCTATGTCCTCCTTACCTACAAAATGTGACTACTGCTCCCTCTCATCTCATAAGTGGATCATGTATTTATTAAATGAGTCATCCTTTTATGAAATTAAGTACTTATGTATTAAAGTCCAGATTCTGGCTACCTCTAAACTTTAAAGAAGAACAATGACATGTTATTACTGCAGCATTCCCAAAGAGATAATGATGGGATGAGTGATGAGATGTTAGGGTTTCTTTGGCTGTACACACACGCACACACATTCTCATGAATAAGTGAGTAGAGAAACCAGGGAAGGGGTGGAAAAGACTTGCTTATCCTAACAGAGGAGTGGTATGCTATACCTGGTAAAAAGATTAAGCAAATTACCTCCCCTTGGGGAAATGGAGTAACAGGCATCGAGTTACAACTGCTGCAGCACAGCTGCACATTGCACATTTTGGAGAGCTGAAGAGACAGGCACAAACTAGCACTAACTTAGCACACTGAAGAGGAAGAAGAGACAAACTCCAATCTCTTTCAATATTAGCCTTCACCTTAAATGCCTGCTATCTTGTAGCTCATTAGGTGGTATCATTTTTGTCATAAAGTTCCTTAATGTCACTGAACATTGCCCCCAAAGGTGGAGAAGGTTGCAGTAACAAGCGGCAGCTTCTGTGCTTTGGTTGATGATTAAAATAACCTGTCAGTCTGTAAGAACAAGGCTATGGCCATAAACTCTCTCTTCTGTGATTTCACCTTGTCATTAGAATTGAGAGCTTTGTTCCAGACCTGTGGCAATGAGCCGGGAAAACAGGACTTCAGCAAAATACTGAACTTTCAAAAACACATAACAGAAACTGCAGTAGAATACTCCTCTGATGCTTTGTAGAAGTAAAATGATGTGAAATACGTTCTAAAAGACTGCAAAAGATGGTTGTACGTTACATCCTCACATCCAGCATTATACTTGGAGAGGCAGTCAGAAAAACAAACTATGCTTAAAACCAATAGACAATAAAGCTTGGGACAAAAATCCAAATAATTGACTTTTCATCTGTTTTACTGATGACTTCTTTACAATTTTAAGTCTCTTTACAGAAAACTAGAATCCACAAGAAGTAAGTTCTTTTGCTTTACTTCATTTCAAACTGCTGATGCCATCCAGGCAGACTGGTTTTTTAATGTAGAATCAGGGGGAACAATTTGTCTGTAAACACAGAAGCCCTAACTTGAGTGATGTGGCATGGAAAACTCATAACGGCTGATGGCTACAAGCTATCACCTAGTAACAAACCTCCTGCACTGCTGATACAATTACTCTGTACAGGCAAAAACTTCATCACTACACCTACATTAAAATAGGCAAGTACAGGTAACTCAACCAACTCTCCAGTAACAACAAAAATCTGAAATACTGAATTGTTTATAGACAAGTAAAAGTCCCAAAGAATTTTTCAACCTGATGATTATTTATCAGGATGTAAGTCAATCTTGCAAAGACGTAAGTGCATACACGTGTTGAAAAAGCTACAAAGGCTTCCGGTTCAGGTCATTTTACTTACATCCACACTCCAAGCTAAAAACTATATTGAAATAAAAAATAGTAAGATCACTGATCACTGGGAATAAGTGCCCCACATATAAATTGGCAAGAATACAGAATTGGAATAATTACGTGAAAAGTGTAAAAAACACAAAGAAGTACTAATACAATTTATACGATCACTAACCTTGTCAAAAAAAAAAAGCTGTTTTAATTGTAATGGTTTTCGTCTGCTTTAATCTGCATTCCTTTGGTCATAGATTAGTTTAGTATGTCTTCTTTTAGTACAGTTGCTGTTTTCTTCATTTGAAAAAGGAATACTGTGTGTTCCCTGTGTTTATTACTGTAGTCAGATCTGCTACATCTTCAAAATTTCTTCTAAAGCCTCGCATACTATTAAGGCCAGACTAAGGGGACTACAGCTGCCTGCAACCTCTATCCCCCTCCACCCTTCTTTAAAAGGTATACTTGCTACATTTGCCATTCCTCAATCATATGGAAACTCTGGTACTAAAGAACTATTAAATTTATTTTTAAATATTGCTATTAAAATAAAAATTACTATTATCAAGTATATAGCTATTCACGTGGTTCTAATTTGGACAAAGAACAGTTTTCGTCCTTTGCCTTAACTCCAGATGTGGCAATACACCAGTCCATACACTATTTCCCGCCAGCTGCACTACCTCTCTGTCAACACCTTTACTAAAAACTAAGGCAAAATTGGACTTTAGTAGGCTTAGTTACATGCCTAGTGTTAGTTTAGTGTGTAGGTCACTCTTTAAAAGGCTATGGCTGCAATGTGTACTATTTTGCCTCTAGTTAAATAGTATACTCTGATAAGCTGGGTCGAGGAGGAAATAGTTGATGGTAGGGATACAGAAATTGATTCTGTATAACCTGTTCTACTTAACTCACAAATGATCATCCTCTTTTTCTTTTTTTTTTTTCTTAAATGAATTGGTATAAGACATTAGCTCCATGTTTGTGACCATTCGTAATTTAATGAAGACAGAATAGCACATATCAAAAGCTTAAAACAGCATCTCTCATACAATACAGATGTTAGGACAAATAAAAAAGAAAAGTACCTGTATAGCCATTTAAGTTCAAGCCAAGACAGCATCAAAATAAACTGGTATTTCTTCTATTCTCTCAGATGTATAGCTCCCACATAGCCATCACTTTATATAACATACATTTCTACTGATTGTTCTATTGAAGTGTTATGCCTAACTTGGTTAAAACACTTGAGGTTAATAATTGCAATGTTATTGAATATATAACTCTCTCTCTTGCTGTACTACATATATTCTGTGTACTGAGTTTAACCGTGTCTTCTAGTGATGCATGAACTCATCCAACTAGTAAGCAGTAACATTTACTATGCTGCAAACTGAACCTATTTTGAAACACATAAAACAGGTTTACATCCCTTATTTTAATTGAAATATAGATATGCTATGGTAATATAACACCTCTTTCTAATGCCTTGAGTACTTTTTTTTATTTAGCATTTACTGTGTAACAGACATTAAATCTCTGGAGAGCTTGTGTTTATTGGCAGTGTGCTCTTTTGGCCTCCCAAGAAACATTCAAAACTCAGACTTGAGGAGTTCTTTGTTTTGTTTCTAAACGACCCTTACTTGGAAATACACTGCTTGATCACTAGCTGTGATCTGCTGTCTATTCCTGGATGAACTGTGCAGAACCTAGTGCACCCAAAATGAATATTGATTATTTGGTTAAAGCATCGGCCTGGAACATAACGGTTCTCTCTCTGCAGCGATGTCCTTGCTTTAATCACTTCATGAGTCTTATTGTGACAAAGAGCTGAGATGAATTTTCCAAAGGCATTTTTATTCCTGGATGAAAAATAGCATATATGAACTTAACAATAGTACTAAAACTGAACATAGTGACAGAAAATCACTATTTTCTGGACAGTTACAAGTATTTCTCAGTTATTCTTCCTTCCTAAAAAACTATACCATGAAGTTTTTTAAAATGTATTCTTAAAAACATTTAATCAGGTTACCAAAACCACGTATATGTCTGCAAACCTATCTCAAAGCCATTTGGCTTTGGAACTATAGAGAAAGATCACAGATTAGATTCTTTCATTTCTCTCAAGATTTTTCTTCTCAAGTAGCACAAGACACCAGTGTTTGCATTGCAAGTAGACCTTGTCAATACTATTCTGTGAATATATTATTCCATAAATGTTGCCATTTTTCACTGAATATAACTCAATATTTTTGCAGTATTCACACTCATATAAATTATTCAGATATTAATGGCAATATTTATCAAATAATTAATCCTTTCTAGTGCTCAACCAGTCCCAGCAGCAGACAAAGTAGGCAGAATGTTTTGGTCTATACAGAACATGCACAAGTTATCATTATGATTAATCAAATGTGGGCATTTCTATTTATATTATTTCTTATGAGCCTATGACCCTGCTCTTACTATGGGTATAACGAAGTCTCCTCCAAAGCTTCTTGCAGTTAGTGGGAATATTTCCACTGATTTTTATGGTCTTTGGATCAGCTGGTAATGCTGATGGTACACAGATAGCCCTATTTGTCTGACAAAAAAATGAAAATAAACAGAGGAATTCACGTTCAGGTTCAGAAAAGCATCCCTACTCATGAAAAATACTAAACCTGGACTTGGTTTTAAACCGGCATTTAAGGCATTTCCTAGGAAGAAAAGAAATGGGATTTAAGCTTATTCTAACCTGATAAATACATACTACATTAGGTGTGCCACTGTCAAAAATAATCTTTCCTCACAATTAAACACAAATTGCTGCTTGACCAGTCAGAACACCAATAATTACCAAGACTAACTACACTTGTGTTACAGAACAAAATTGACTAACCCAGGTCACTTAATAACAATGATCTGTGATGTGTTGTTCTTTTATCTGAATTAGGCTTGCCAAAACAAGTCCCTTCTACAGGCTTCAGTTCTCTAACTGATTCAACATCAATACAGAATAGCACACTTGAAAATAAGTTCTAATACCATACTTTTCAAATCACATATAAAAATGCACCTATTTGATGAGCAGTAAACTTCCAGACTCAGATATCTCTTTATACTGAGGAAAATATATACCACCCCCCCGCCAACTCAGAGTCAAATTCCACTCTCCCAACCTCAGTCTGCACCAGCACCCAACACCCACACAAATTCACTTGAAACAGTGAAGTTGTGCAGACATTCCTGACTAGGACTTCCTCACATGAACACATTTCAGCCTTCATATTTTGGTAACGGTTCGTAGCTACCCACAGAATTGAAAGAATTTGCTATCTGCATACAACGCGTGATCCCTTGTACAAGAAAACAGTTGTTTATCCTTTAACTGGAGTGCAGTCAGGTTCACGCCTGCACTGAGCATGAAAGAACTTGAGAGGGATTTTCCTGTCCCTAAGAACCCTAAACATTAATGAAATGCAAATCAGATCCATACCCCCAATCTCACACATAATGAGGTAAGAGAGATTTTACTATAGCCAATGTATTTTCACTGTGCATCTCAAGATCAGATGGCAGCTTTTTCACAGATTTTGAGCAATACAAAACCCAGGACTAAAACACCCTACCAAACACCACAAGAACCAAGATAAAATCACAATTTTTGCTGGGCATCATCACAACCCTCTTTGTTCATCTGCTCTTGAAAGACTTCCATTCTTCTACCAATTTTATTATTTTTCCCATGGAATAAAAGTCTTCTAGATGCTTGTCTTATAAAAATGCTTTGGTGAATAACTCTAGTTTTAAAGATTACAACCAAATGATCTTTTTCTTCTTTCCTACTGAGATTCCTGACTTTTGTAAGTCTTTGGATTTCATCTCTACTGTGGGAGAACAATAAAAAACTTCTTGTTTATGAATTTTTAAAATGTGAAATGCAAGTGGAAGATAAACAGAGTTTTGAACACACACACTGTTACATTATGAGTGATTACCCAGAAAATGTAGGGAACACATATAAATACTTATGCATTTAAGATGACTGCTAATCTTGCCTCACAAAGCTGTTTTTTCCTGCTCTTTATTCCGTGTCCCCTTGGTCATAAGTTAATTCGATACATCCTTTTCACTGTAGTTGTTCTCTTCCTTCAGAAAGGAGGGAAAAAACCCCTACGTATGTTCTGTTCATCCATCAGTAACATATCTATAGCACCTCTGTTAATTTTTTTTAACTTTTTTTGCCTTGAATTCACTTAAAGTGCATATTGCATATAAACCCCATTTTCCCTTTATAAACTATAAATAATTACTGTATCAAATATTGTTAACTGGATATATGTATTTCAGTATTTTGAGTTATGAAGCAAAAGCAACCACCTGAAAACTCCACGATGTATGTTTCATGTCTAATTGTCTGAGTTATTTAACTACTACCTCACTTCACTTGCTTCACGAATGATATGTAAGGATCTACTTATTAATTAAAATGACAATTAAGGTAGATTACCATCACATCTCTGTATGAAACTTTAAGGATTCTGTGTTTCTCAGCTTTTACAAATAATGCTGTATTTACATGCAACATATTTGAAATTTATTTTGACCTTGAAAAATGTATCCCTCACACATAACAATACAAAGTATTGAGTGAGGCACATTAAACAAAGATGTGTTCACCTAATTCTAAGGTCTTTATAGTTTAAAAATCACCTACTAAAAAGCTATGAACATTTTTGCCTGTGAATAGAAGAATTAGCTGCTTTTTTTTTGCCTCAAAAGAAAGCAACAGGCCAGCCTGCCTGTTTCTTGACAGTTGCAGTTGGTATTTGAAGAAGCTTTCTCTTTCTTAACAGAAAAGAACTATTAATTTGAAATCTACAAGTGAGACTACTGTAAGGGGGTACATACTAGCTACATTCTATTGCAATGCCATCTGCAAGGTTTCACATGGGATTGTTTTGTACAGAATTAAAAATAAACAAAAAAAGTGCACAGAGCATCCACTTCACTTCTAAATTTTTAATTGAAAAGATATACATAACCTGGGATGCAGCAAACTATACACTGGAAATCAGGGCTGATGATAATCAAGCTCTGTCATGTAAGTAACGCTTACATTTCTAGTTGTTTGATAGACATCAGTTGGAATGAGCCCTGATTTTAACATTAGTCCTGCAAAACAAAACTCCAGGTAGTTGGGTGTTTGTATAGCAATCCTCAGGCCAGATCAGCCACCTTTTATTTATTGAGGCAGGTGATGAGAGAGAAAGCAAAATGTACTGCCTTGTTTGGAACAACAACATAATCCTTAGCAATGCTAAAACTGATGTACCTTTGTGAGTAAACTGACTTATGTGAGTAACTTCTAACTTAGCTGCATAATGATTATGCAAGCAACTTCATGTGATTAAGCACATAAATAAGCGCTCACTAGAGTAACAAAGAGCTTCATAGTTTAACTTTGTTTTTCTTTCCCTTTAATGTAAGGCTCTTGTAACACAACAAAATTGTAAGCAGACATTGAGGAAAAAAACCAACACGTATGGGCTAACTTAACAGAGCATGCAGGGAGTAAAATTTCTTACTCAGCATCATCCTGGCAAGACAGCCATTCTGTAGGTTGAGCTAGCATGAATTGTCCAAGGAATAACTGCAGCATGCACTATTGCTACACTAGGAGGAAGTCTGCTGCACAGAGTTAATTTTTCCTGCTGGCCAATTCTATGCCAAAACACAGTGTTTTGTTTTTTCTTTCATGGACATCTTAGTACTTTGACAAAAAATTTGTACTTGGTAGTTTATTGTATTTAGCTCACATCCCACATTTCTCATGCAGTTGTTGGAACTTACAGAACTGATATTTACTCACAAAAGACTAAAAAGTGGTAAATTACCCTGTATGCTGTATTGCATTGCTTCTACTTCTGAACACAACGTCCAAATAAAAGGCAGGGATGCCCTTGACTGCAGAGGAAAAAATAAAGCTGCCACAGTGACTCCTTCTATTGCTCCTGATGCTGCATATATTAACAGTAACATCTGTTGACTTTAGCAAAGAACATAGAACTAAACTTACCATCAAGAAATCATATTTTTGTCTGATAAATAGGCAGTAGCAGCTGTTTTCACAGCTGGGAGATTTCCTTTAACCATCGGACCAGACACAGTCACTTCTTATCTTGGACACTCCAGAATGTCTTGAACAGTGCTAGAATGAACAAAGAACAGAAAGAAATGTTGAAATTGCACCTTTTCTTATGGTAAATGACAGTATAATTTGCATTCTTCTGAGCCTTCTTCCATTGCTGCCTCATTTTTTTTTGTGTGTAGTCTGAGAACGTCTTCAAAGCATCTAAACAAAGGACATGCTCAGGACTGCACTTCTCTTAGATTCTGCGCTTCACTGCTTCCTCTGTGTGCCTTATCAGGTTAAGTTCTTAAGGTTATACCCAAACTTCATCCCACTGGCCCAGAATGGCATCACCACAAATTACAGTAACTTCTCTGGTCATGATGGGAACAGGCAGTCCCACGCTCACCCTGCAGTCGGTCTCCACATGTTTTTCTGACTGCAGCACCCTGAGCACTTGGAAAGTCTCCTGCTTGCTTTGTTTGCTCCTAACAAGCCACTTCAAAACTTCAGGCCTCTCTTGTCTGCTCATATGCTAATCCATTGGATGGTCACATGCTTGTACCTGTAATGCACTCACACAGAAGAGGATTGAGAGGGCTATAAAAGTGGTACCATCTACAGGTGAAATTATTTATGTAAGGGATTTTTCTATTTGGAGAAGATAATAAAACAATAATATTTTGGGCTATCAATAAAAATAAAGTTGTGTGATAAAACAGAAAGTTTCAGGCTCCCTTCTTCCCTCCAAACAGTGAGTAGCAACCTCTAGACAGGAACACGGAATGGTCTTGACCACAGTCAGCATTGCATTG
The DNA here is from genome assembly GCF_000690535.1 of Cariama cristata. Lineage (NCBI taxonomy): Eukaryota > Metazoa > Chordata > Aves > Cariamiformes > Cariamidae > Cariama > Cariama cristata. Next base: position 2,289 of record NW_009625289.1, on the reverse strand, counting down.
CATGGACCTGGTCTAAAATAGCTCTAGCAAAAACCCAGCCTCAGAGAAGAAAGCATAAGATAAATCCTGTGACTATACTCAGACTGAGTTTATAAACTTAGTGCTGGATGCAACAACATCCATCTCAAGGCCAGGTGGGGGACAGGGCTCTGCCCCAGGGCGACCCCAAGGAGGCTACATCCAGTTCACTGCCTGCCTCTGCTCTCTGCAGATGTAGCACACCTCGTGCCCACAGCTCCACCTGGCCCTGGCCCGCTGTGGGTCCTGAGTCGCAGGAAGGAGGTGGCAGAGGAGGAAGAAGAGAAGGAGGAAGAAGGCAGCACTATGGACAGGACCTCCATCACCCTCATCTGGCCCATTGGCTCTTGTGTTGCCACTTTCGGGTGAGTTGCCGTGCCACATCCCATGGCAGGGCGGGAGAGGTTCCCGACCGTGCCCAGGCGGCCATCCTGCGAATGGCCTCTGCCCTCTGCGCAGAGCCTCGGCAGGGAGTGAGCAGCACGCCAGCAGGGAGGGATGGAGGGACACTTCCACATCCTGCATCCCTGGGTCACCTTTTGGTCCCCAGAAAGGAAAGACAAAATCAGCTGCTCTGGCAGGACATGGGAGCCAGGGCTTGGCAGCACCTCTGTCCTGCCCCACGGGGCAGGGCTGTGCAGGCGCCCACCTCTGCCCGCGGGCTGGGGGCAGCGGGGCCTGACGCTGGTTCTCCTCTCTTTCTGCAGCTCCCAGGCCTGGCTCTTGTGTTGCCACTTTTGGGTGAGTTGCTGTGCCACATCCCATGGCAGGGTGAGAGAGGTTCTCAACCATGCCCAGGCGGCCACCCTGTGACTGGCCTCTGCCCTCTGCGCAGAGCCTCGGCAGGGAGTGAGCAGCACGCCAGCAGGGAGGGATGGAGGGACATTTCCACATCGGGCATCCCTGGGTCACCTTTTGGTCCCCAGAAAGGAAAGACAAAATCAGCTGCTCTGGCAGGACATGGGAGCCAGGGCTTGGCAGCACCTCTGGGGGTCTGGCCGCGCCCCCGCCTCTGCCCGCAGGCTGGTGGCAGCGGGGCCTGACGCTGGTTCTCCTCTCTTTCTGCAGCTCCCAGGCGCAGAAGGAGCTGTGGGTGGGCACACTGCTGCGGTAAGCTGGGGGGATGCTCCAAGTGCAGCCGGCCGGGGGAACACAGCTCCCCGACTGGGGAGAGGTGCCCCTGCGGCTGCGGG
>NW_009625289.1:0-831 GCF_000690535.1 Cariama cristata | reverse complement strand
GCTCTTGGTCAGAGCTGCCTGACAAGAGAGAAAGGGCAGCCTGGGGCTCACCCAGCTCTTTCTCTGTCCCTTGCCCACGCACAGGACACCAGAAGGAGCAAAGGGAGCTCAAGTGACCCATCTCTCATTGCTCAAACTCCTGGAGAAGGAGCTGAGCTGCTGCCGTGCCGTGTCTCTCTGGTCCGGGTTCTGTCTCTGAGCACTGGTCCTCCAGCCAAGCAGCGGAGGCATTGCTGCTCACCTTCTTCCACTCCTTCTCTCTTGCCCAGTGGAGGACATTCAGCACCTTGCTGCTCTGGTGCTGCTCTCTAAGCACAGCCTGGTTCTTGCAGGCTGATCCCAAGCAAGGGCCTCCACCGGCCCCATCTGGCGATGCAGGAGGACTTTGCCGCTCATCAGGTGAGTTTTGGAAGGAAAGGCCAGGAGCGCCTTCTTTTCCCGTGAACCATCACGTCTTCCGGGGTGGCAGCTCACCTGTGGCTCTTTCTGCTGCAGGGCTGCTCTCTAAGCACAGCCTGGTTCTTGCAGGCTCATCCCAAGCAAGGGCCTCCACCGGCCCCATCTGGCAACGCAGGAGGGCTTTGCTGCTCACCACGTGAGTTTTGGATATAACATCAACCTCCTGCAATCCGTCAAGCTCTGCTCACTTGTCACCTGAGTGTCACCATGCAGGTTGGGCACCCCAAGGGAGGACATCACCTGGAGGAGCAAGGACGCCCGCTGGGCATCAGCTGCCGGACTGGTAGTTCTGCGTGGACACGGAGCCTCTGCTGCTGCCCAAGGCTTGGAGGAGGGCAGGGCAAGGGCTGGGACAGGCTGTCCTGCTGGCAC
>NW_009625288.1:0-5990 GCF_000690535.1 Cariama cristata | reverse complement strand
TCATGAGGTTCACCCAGGCCCACCTCTCTGTTTGAACACAGCAAACCTAACACAAGGTCAGCAAGAGCAATTGGAGGATTTGCTCCAGGCCACATGGCTGCTTCAAAGCCAAACAGAGGCCTCACCTCTGCCTTCTGGCCACTGAGCTGGTGGCCACTGCTGGCAGCAGCAGGGTCGGCCCTGCCGCCCCCCCGCCTCACTGGCCTTGTGCCGTCACTGGGCTGGGCGGTGGCATTCAGAGCTTGCCACGGTCAAGGAGCAGGCATGGAGGAAAGCAGTCATACCCTCTCTAGTAACAGGACATAAGATGCTGCTTAGCTTTATTTGAAAGCTCTGCATGTTTAGTCTTAAAAAAATGACTGTGTATCACTTACGACTCCAGCTAACATTAAAATGCAAAGTGTTTTCTTGGGTGATGGGAGTGACCTGAGCTCCCGCTGCTCTCCCCACCACATTTGCTGTCGGCGACCCTCTTGCTGCGAAGGGCTGCCAGTGCCGAGTGACACCTTTGTCTTCTTGGATTTGCAGAAACTGAAACACACGGAGAGCGACAAACTGCAGGTGCAAATTCAAGCTTACCTGGATAACGTTTTTGATGTGGGAGCTTTACTGGAGGATGCTGAAACCAAGAATGCAGCCCTGGAAAGAGTTGAAGAACTGGAAGAAAACATTTCCCATGTTAGTACCACCCTGTGTCCCCCTTGTCTCGGAAGTAGTTCAGAGCCCGCTCTGCGCGTGGGCTTTGCTGCTCCCCGCTTCGGGAGGTGGAAGCACGGGCGCAGCGGGGCTACAGCCTTCGGGGGGAGGTTCGCTTCGAAAAAGCCGTAGGAGTACTGTGCTTCTCTGTTGGGGGAATAATCAAATGTTTAGTAAATGAAGGAATTCGGGAGTTCTCAGGCAGGTAAACTTCCTGGGTGCTGTATTTTGAACCTCATATTCTGTATGTTTTAGGTAACGGGTGCTCCCCCTGCTACAGAGGTTTGTTCATAAGCTGATATTGACCTGATGAGAAAATGTCTTATCCTGACATTTTATTTACTCTCCTACCTGACCCAACCCCCAGGTTCTTACGAAGGAGTAGCGTTGCCTTGTTACTGTGGGCCTTGCCACGCCGTTTCTGTGTACGTGAAGAGGCCGTTTGGCCCGTACCGCCCGGTGCCGGCCCAGCTAACTGCTGACATGGCCACGGCTGCAGCACTCGCGCACCTCAATAGCATCAGCCGGTTTATCCCCCGAAAGCTGCGGTGAGCTGGGAGGAGATGAACCCCCATGCTGGGGGCCAGCTGAGCAGAGGGTCGCGCCCCCCGAGGCCCCAGCGTGGTGGGTTTGCGGCTTCGGAGGCTGCAGCTTCAGTTCGGTTGCGGTTCCAGGTGGAGTCGCTTGGCGCACGGTGCCTTTGCGCAGTTACCGTAGGAGCTGGGAAAGCTCATTTACATGGAAATTGCAAATTCCTCAGCAATGCAGTACCGGTAAATAGAGCAGAGAACCATCCTGTCTGTGTCTTAAAGCGCGATACTGGACTCAAGAGGGAAGGGACTGAAAAACAGCGCTGTGCAGATACTCAGTCTTTGCTCAGTTCTGTGTTTGCTGACGGCTTTTCTGTCCCGTACCTTCTTGGTGTTGATTCCTTTAGTCCAGAAAACATGGCTTGGCTTTTTTAAAACCAAAGTGGTTTTCCTTACTTAAAAAAAAAGTCATAAAAGGGTGATCATTCTCTTACTATTCGTACATTGCCTTCACTTAGAATAAATATGTTGTTAAAACAGCGTGCTGTGCAGTATTTGCCCCTCTGAGGTGCCCTTCTGCTAGAGACAAGTGATTCGGTAGAAACGGCACCGTTTGCTTCGTAGATCTACTCCTTTTCGCTGTTAAAACTGAACGGTTTGCTCTGATGGCAAATTTTTAAGAGCTTGCTTCTGATCTCTTGTTACATAAACTAGACTCGTCCCAGGAGTATGGACATAATTTTCTGTCATGTGTTGACAGAAATACTAATAATAGAATTGCAGAAGTTTTGTCTCAGAAACTTAGCAACTGGTGCCACCTCCGCAGCCTTGCCTGAGTCGGTGCGATTGGTGGTGATGGAAAAAGCCAATAAGAACTGCGGGGCTTTCAGATCTCAGGTTTTTGGGGCTGGCAAAAAATAAAAATAAAACAAAAAACAACAGAGGAGTAAAGAAAATAATCTCTTTCATTCATTACTAAGCAAATTAGCCTCGTTATGAGAAGTGATATTTATAGGTTCCACCATTTCAGCGTCTATTGGTTTTGCAACAGTGCCATTGTGGTATGCTCTGGAGTTTTGGGATTTCAAATCAGACTTGGTGTGTATGAAAATAATTGCATTTTAAGTGCTTTATTGCAGAGTAGGCTTTCTTACCTGGACAGGTTGGTAGCTACAGTCCAGCCCGGTGACCTGCTGGTCATAGCTGAAGGATAGCATTCATCATCAGAGGAACCTTCAGCCGGGCCCTTAGTGCCCCCTGATCGCATGCGGGAACCCTCTCTCTTTCCAAAGAAAGACTTCAGGGTTTGGTGGAATATCAATAATTTACCACGTACCAATGCTCCAACAAGTGTTTCTGACGTTTTGGTTGAGAAAACTACTGTTATCCACTTGTATAATCTGTTTCTGTTTTGGATGGTAGTTATCTGAAAAACTCCAAGATACGGAGAACGAAGCCATGGCAAAGATTGTGGAACTGGAAAAGCAACTTATGCAAAGAAACAAAGAACTGGATGTGATTCGGGTAAGTGCGATGGGAAAGCTTTGGCTGGATGCCGTGCTTCAGGGGAGCAATCCCTTGTGCACTTGGTGTACGGGAGGTAACGACTCTGGGACAGGTGACTTCTGTTAGCTTCCTAATTTTGAAGCTAGGACAGATTTCAAGTAGAATTACTTGTGTAGGCACTCAAAGATGGACATAAAGCTCTTTGAACGTGCCAGCAAATCATTGAATGAGACGGGTACATCTTATCGCTCAGGTCTGTAGCGTTTCTGTTTGGAGCTTTGCACATGTACTTGGCTGCGGAGGGGCGTTGGAGGTGAAGCTGGGGTCCTTCAGACTTGGGCTGCACAGCAGCAGGACAGGAGCAAGAGCCCTGTGTCCGGGCTCTCAAGCGCTGCCAGCTTTCTCTGCACAATCCAGACTCGTTACTTCCTGGTGTACAAGCTTAGTTACAAAAGTTATTAATATAATAACTAACTTCAGCCGAAACATTGTCCCAATGGGTGGCTGCTTCTAGGGTTCCTTCGGAGGGTCTGCCCTGGGTACGTGCAGGTACAACCTCCTCTCTAGATCAGGAGCTCTGTTCTTCCTTCCCTTTATGGGTCTGCTCATAGGTTGAGCAACCAGCAAGGTGTCAGATAACCTGTTGAAGTCAAAATTGAGGCAGCATACCTACCCTACATATTTAAGACTAGCATAAGAAATGAGAGGCATCAAGAAGAAGTGATGGTGAGAAATTCTGCACCCCCAGGTGCTGGTGCCCACAGGTGAGATTTCTCCCAGAACTCAGTACTGCACACAGCCTTGCTGCTGCCTTGGGAAAACCACAGAATGAATTCTTCCTCACCAGTGAAGACAAATGGTTTGCAGCAGAGCTCGTTGTTAGATAGAGCCTGGCGCGGTAACCGTCCAGTGTCAGGCTGCTCTTCTGTTTGTGACACTGGTATTCTCCTTTGTGAATACGAGTGCCAATTCCTTGTTTCTGCGGCATTCTCAGGAAATCTACAAAGATGCAAATACCCAGGTTCACACTTTGAGAAAAATGGTGAAAGAAAAAGAGGAAGCCATCCAGCGACAGTCAACACTGGAGAAAAAGATTCATGAACTGGAGAAGCAGGGAACCATTAAGATCCAGAAGAAAGGCGATGGTGACATCTCTATCCTTCCTGTTGCTCTGGCCTCTGGGATGGTGCCGGCAGGGTCGGAGGCTGTGTCTGGAACATGTGTCGCACCGGTCGCTGGAGCTCCACCTTCAGTACCATTGCCACCACCTCCACCACCATTACCTGCCTTAGCAGCAGCATCTGAGGCAGGTAAGAAGCATTTTGTCCCCAAGACATGGGCTGGCTGGGAGCTGGAGGTGAAGTTTGTTGTGCCGGGGACAGTCACAGCAGCCTTACGCTGACAAAACCACCTTTGGTTGTAAGGAGCCTGCAGGTCACGGCACCTTGCAGCAACCGAGGATGCTGAGGTCCCCAGCTGTGTTTGCACTCTCACCCTTTGGATAGCTCCCGTGTTTGTCTGATCCATTTCTGAGCCCTTCAGCTGACAGAAAAAAATACTATCTTCTCGCATTAGGGTAGTTTCCTCCCTGTTAATGCACTGAAGTACTTTGGTGAAGAGTCCGTCAAATGCTTGGGCCAGTACAGTGGCAGAGAGGAGATGTATAGTGGGGGATAAGGTGGATGTTTGGACTTTTTCTTGTGATACAATGTTCATGGTACTACCTCGTTTTTCCTCAATTCCACAGTGCAAAACGGTCCTGTGTCAGTGCCAATGCCGCCTCCACCGCCACCTCCACCACCACCTCCACCACCACCACCACCGCCTCCTCTCCCAGGTCCGGCTTTGGAGACGGCTCCTGCAGCTCCGCTGCCTCCGCCGCCCCCGCCGTCGGCACCCCCTCTGCCCGGGACAGCCTCTCCCACCGTGGTCTTCAACTCAGGGCTTGCAGGTAAAACTCCCGCGCATCTCCCTGGTGTGTTGCGGATTGCTGGCGAAGGAAACAAAGGCAGGGTCAGGGCACGTTGGCTAGAGCGGACAGGGTACCGAGGTGGGACTTCGTTACTTGGTCACCTAAATAACACCCGAGATCTCTTACTGGTATGACACTCAGAGGGGTTTATAAAAGGAAAGAGCGTTTATCTACCAAATGGTTTTGGTTTGGTCTGGAAGAGATGGCTTCTTCAGTGAAACTAAAGCTATTGCCAAAAATATTTTTCGAACTTTGCTTTAAACAAACAAAATCTGGTTTTGAAAAAAACGCAAAGCTTCATGGTTTTGATTTCTTCTGAGAACTTCATGGAGAAATACTTGTGCAAATAAAGGGCAAAGTTTTTGTAATTTTTTGGGAGGAAGAAGAATTTACCAACCGTCTTTAATCATGTTTTTATGCACTCTCTGACATAGGCCAAGCATCTCAGGCAGCAAGTGAATGTTAACTGGTATCGCACCACTCCCCCTCCCCAGAAATCTCAAGAGCACATTATGAGTCCAGAAAGAGAAACAGAGGAGTTCTAGTTCTGATTAATAGCTGCTTTTTTTTTTTTTTTAAATCTGATTACATATTCCAGGCTTTAAAGTTTCCTCTGAAAGCAAAAAGCATCATGGAACTAGAGGGTCCCAGGGGGTATTACAAAAAAGGCAACAAAAAAATAAAAAGGCACAAAAGGTGCGACACAGCTGAGGTTACAGGCTGATCCCACCCCGGTGGGTTTGGCCAAGCAGGCAGCACTTCTGCAGTGTTTGGTGCTGGATGTGGCCGCGGTGGTGCTGGGAGGGCTGCCAGGGGCACAGACACGGTGCCTTAGCCCAGCATCCCTGCGGGATTGACTGGGGACGGGAGCAGCGGAGCAAGCCCTGCTTCTGCACGTGGCTCCGCGGAGCTGCACCGAGGGCAGGGGCGAGCCCCCGCAGCCCCGCTCCTCCCTTGGGTGCTTGGGTGAGATGCCCAGGGCCAGGCGGGATGGATGTTTTGTGCTTCAGTGGGTTAGGAGGGGGAAGGAGAGAGAGAGTGCCTTTTCTTGAGTCCGTGGCTGCACAGAAGGGAGCGTTTCTCAGGGCAGGAACCTTCTGCGTCAGAGGGGAGTCAGTGAAATAACAAATTTTGCTTTTCTGACCATTACTAACATTTTTTTCTCTGTTCTTTCTGCTTCCTGGTAAGACGGGCCAATCAAGCTCTTCTGTAGGTTGCTTTCTGCTAAGTATTTCCCTACCTCTCCGCGTTTCCCTCTGTGCTGTGCCCGTGTGTGTGTGTGTGCC
>NW_009625287.1:1466-3215 GCF_000690535.1 Cariama cristata | reverse complement strand
ATGCCCTAACCCCGTACCTCCGGGCAACGCCGTCCTCTGCTCCTAGGAGCCGGCCTGCCCCAGACACCCACGGCCCCTTTGTTCCTGGTGTTGCCACTGTTCTTTTGCCTACTGGCATTTAACCCTGCCCTGGATCTAACCCTGGGGGTGTTCAAAAATCCAGATCCAGCCCTGTGTCCTGTGGGTTGTCCCTGTTTCAGCAAGTCCCACCTCCGAATTAATAGAGAAAAAAATAATGCAGAAGTTCCCCTTCTGACCAGACACTGCTGTCCTCTGCTTAACTATGAACTTCAATGCATCCATTGTACATTTTTTTCTGTTTATCCACACGTGGTGGGGGTAGGACGTCCAAGCGGAGCTGGGACCACGATGAGTGCAGACCTCCGCAGCCGCCGGCCAGCACGCAGCATCGCCGCCGGGACCCTGCGCCAGGACCGCGTTCACTCCGCAGAGGTCTAGGTAGGCTGTGCAGGACAAGGCTGCCCCTTGCTTTTCCCGTTATCTGTAACACTGGCAATAAATAATAGGATTTTCCTACAGCACTTTCCATCGGCAGAGCACCCACAAGCACTGCTTGGTGGGGAGCATCTCCAGAGGCTGAGCACCTTGCTGGAGGCGGGTGGCAGGTAGGGAGCGGGGCCAGGTCGGCGGGGCTTTCCATCAGGCAGTGCTGCCTCTTTAAACGAGGAAGGAGGATGGCACGGAGAGGAGAGAACTGTGGGCTACTCCCAGGTCCTGTTTGATCCTTATCATCCCTACATTTTTGTGTATGATTCAATAAACTCCTTTGCTTGCACAACTTACTTGATTCTCATCGGCATGACTCAGGTGCAAGTGATCCGCTCACATTAGCAAGTGATAGAGTTGAGCCCCATGGCTACAAAACCTTCAAGAGATCCTAATTTTGATTCAGTTGGCCTGGAGGGCAGAGCCAAGTGCTTCCCTCTCTGAGGCCCTCGCAGAGGGAATGGGGCAATTGAGGGTGCGGGGTGGTACCAACCCACCCTGGCTCTGCCAAGGGGGCTCCCAGGCACGGCCAAGGCCGGTGCCTGCTTGCTAAGCCTGCAGAAGGTCTGTCAGAGCTTGGGCATCTCCTGGAGCACCGCTTCCCCGAGGAAGCTCTGGGATCTGCTGTCCTGGGTTTTTCTCAGGCAGCCGGGGAGGGCTGGGGGCTGGGGGGCTGCGCATCCGCTCCACAGAGCTGGCTGCAGGGGATTTGCAGGTGCTCAGCACCTCTGAAAGCCCAGCCATCGGGGTGCTCAGCTCCGCTTGGAGGTACCTCCCTTCTAGGCGCCTCCGTTTGGAGGTGGCTTGCCTGGAAACACACAGGGCATCCATGAGCTGCAGGTCTTTGGGAGGATCCAGGCAGGAGGATTGCTGCGGTGGGTGGAAAGACGATGCCGCATTCTGCTCACAGGAGGGTCCTGTATCCGTGGTGTCCTGGAGCCGTGGGGAAGCTTCTCCTCTGGCCCCGGGGCTGCAGGGGCTTTGGAGGACAAGCTGTCCGCGGCTTCTGCTCCCGTTTGCGACTCTGGGGGAAGGAGAGCAGGACCTGCGCTGTCCCGTGGCAGGGTGCAGGGCGTTATCTCCTGACAGTGGCCCAGCGGTGACTCCCGTGTCCCTAGCTCAGCCCTCACGGGACGAAGGGCTCTCGGGGACGGCTTTGGTTTCCGTGCTCCCGAAGACTGCAGGCAGGGAGGAGGGCAAGTGAGTCACTGCGCAGCCAGGGCTGAAGTGCGGAGCTGTGCC
>NW_009625287.1:1101-1444 GCF_000690535.1 Cariama cristata | reverse complement strand
GAGGAACGGGTGCAGCGCTCCCCCAAAGCCAGTCCTGGCCTGGAGCTCGAGACGGGGACTGGCGTGGGGATGGAGGCTCGCCATCTCCCCTACCTCCCGGGCTTGGCCCCATTTCCAACGTGTCTTGGCACCATATGGCGCTTGCTTTATTTGTTCTGCTGCGACTTGGGAAGGAGGGCAGTGTTTCATTGTCTGGCAGAGGAGGGGGGACGCAGGCACACGAACATGCCCATGTCCCTTGGGATCACCGCCTGAGCCAGGCGCTCTGCATCGCGCCCGGGTTGCAGGTCAGAGTCCTCACCCCTGCGCAGCTCTTTCCTCCAGAGTGCCTTCCCCGGAGAGT
>NW_009625287.1:0-212 GCF_000690535.1 Cariama cristata | reverse complement strand
AAACCCGCACGTTTTTATTTTTTCCCTAGAATTTCCAGCACGTCCCTCCTCTCGTGTATAATTTAGTCGCACGAAAAAGAAGCCGTGCGAGGAGGGGAGAGGACGGGGAAACTTGCAAAGTCAGCCATGGAGAGGGAATCTGTGTCAGAAAGCATCACAAAGGGAGCCGGGGGGCTGGCTCCAGTTGCCGTTTGTTTGTGCCAGCCCCGGAG
>NW_009625286.1:0-1030 GCF_000690535.1 Cariama cristata | reverse complement strand
TTTGCAGTGCACGGTGTGCCCCAAGATGTGGTTTTCTGTCTAAATTGAGGGTTTGCGGCTAATCGGGATCTCTAGGCTGAATCAGGATCTCTAGGAAGAGGCGAGAGACAAAGACTGTGTATATATCCGCTGTATATGGTGTATATCTATATAATATATGAGGTCTGTGTATCACACCATGTCCCTATAGATAGGAGGCTTTGATGCAGGCGGTGGTGTTGTCCCCAACGCCAGAACGCCACAAGGAGAAGGAAAACGCAACCCCCTCCCCTAGAAAACCCTCCCAGGGAAAAAAGGAAAAAAAAATCCGAATTTCCTTCCACGCAAACTGAGCCTTTCGGAGATGGTGGGTTGTGGTTTTTCCCCCCCCTCTCTCTGAATTCACAGCGTTTCTCGTCAACACCCTAAAATCACCGCCTGCCTCTTAAAAAAAAAAAAAAAGAAAAGAAAAGAAAAAAAGAGGTATTTCTTTGCAGCAGCTCTGCCGATGGAGTGTGTACACTCTTTTGCTCTGTTTATTGATGCCAACGTAGGAAAACAGGTAGAAAAAGATCCTTTTTGGGGGGTTTTTGTCCCCTCCGGTGATAACAGCCTGTAGGAGTCTGAGCGAGTCGCATCTCTCCTTCCCTGGGATAACTCGAAGGATGCCCTTTGTCGCCTGGGTGCTGTTTTCCCAACTGAAAAAAAAAGGAGATTGTGGGTTTTTTTTAAGGAAATCGATCTCATCCAGCTCTGTCTCCCTTCCCCAGCTGCCCGGCAGGTTAAAAACCCGCAGGTTTCTGGCAAGGGCGATGCTTCCTTTATCTCCCTACAAAGTCCTGCGAGCTGCAAACAGAGACAGCCCCATCCTTAGGAAGGGGTTTCGGTCTGGGAGGGATGGGGGGGTTGGCTCCCCAAAACCTTGTCTGGCTTTTTCCCTTCCAGGGCAAATAGAGAGGGGCCTGGTAGGATGCGATGTGTTTTCTTTGTACGTGGGCTCGGATTTCCTGGGGGGGAAAAACCCACCGATTTTTCGTGATTCCCTGACGAG
>NW_009625285.1:2978-12854 GCF_000690535.1 Cariama cristata | reverse complement strand
TATCTCAGGCACGGTTTGGGGGATGCAGGTGCTCCCCGGGACCCCCGCGCCTCAGCCCTGCTGACGGCAAGGGGGGCGCAGAAGCCGAAGTTGGCTTCGCACACGGGATGTCCGCCGTGCCCCGCCGGCCACGCCGTGCCGAGGAGTGTGATGGCCTGCCTGCTCGTGAGCCTCAGCGCCGAGTTGGATGCGTATCTTTAAAATTGATTTCCTCATAGTTCATTGAAACATGATGTGCGTGAGAAAAACGGGATACAAATAAACGCATCTGCATGCAACCCCGTTACTGCTCGTTGAAAGTCATTTGCTGGCAAATAAGGGTGGAAAACAAGGCTGCACGCCCAAACCAAAGGGCGAGCTGCGGCAGTCTGCGGTCCGGGTGCTGCCGGGCACCGAGGGGCTCTGAGCGGGGCTCCTCGCTCGTGTTCCCGGCGGAAAACGTAGTAGTAGCTCTACTGCAGCCGAGCAGATATGCAGATTTCAACTTCTTTCTTTTCTGAATTTCGTCAAATATGTCATAAATAATTGGCTCAATGAAAGGCTAAGTCAATGACAAGTCTGAAGTTTAAAACTCAGCTTGTTTTGAGCTCTTTTCAAGTGCCGCCACTCCTCCTTCCTACATCTTTATGAAAGTTAATGATCTGATTAAAGCTAGGTAGAGTATACAGCTGGGAGGATTCCACCGTGCGGCTCGTTATGAACAGTCTGAGAACCTGCTTTTTGTTGAAAACGTTGATTTAAACCAACACTTCTCACCGGAACAGATCCGTTGGGGAAGGTTTCTCCTCTGCCGGTGAAGTTCCCGATCGCCGCAGAGCAGTGCTGAGGCTTGGGGTGTTCGAGCGAGGGGTGGAAGAGAGCAGAGGAGGACCCGGGGCACATCCCTCTCAAAAGCTCCCTGTAAATTGCCCACCAGCCCTGTTCAAAATTTTCACGGAGCCGAGCTATGAGATGGAAAGGGGTATTTTTACTTTCGTAAGTCTGCCGGGCTGGCAGCGAACACCGGGTCTGGCTTGTGGGCCGTGCCATGGTTCCCGTGACTCCTCAGCCTCAGTCCAGACCCGGGGCTCCCGCTCCAAAGCCGATTCCAGTGTCTCCAGATGGGCTCTCCTTTTGCAGGGAGTCTGATGGCAGAGACGTTACACCCAGGTGCGGTGATTTCGGATGCTTTCCGTGGTACCTCTGCCCCAGCCTGGCAGAGCAGTCTTCCTCCATCCTCCGCCCAGGAGCGGTCCCGTTGCTGTCTGTGAAGCCGTCCAGGCACGTACAGCTGTGCACCCTCATCAACGCTTGCGCAATTATTGACTTAATTTGTTGTAGATACATAAGTATACACGATGTCTTGTGCACTGATCTACCGACTAAGGCAAAAACCCCATGGTCTGCTCCTCATCTGTGGAATTGTTTTAGAGTTTTAAGATGTTGGAGTTTTGATGAGAAAGGCTGGCCTTGTCCAATGACGGGTCCAAAACTGTTTGGCTCCACTGTTACGAGGAATATTCTAATTTGTTTAACCAGGAGTAAACATTTGTCACCCTCACCACGTCCTTCGCCTGGGTACGTGAGCGGACACGTGCACTTTGCTGGCTCTTCCAAGGGGACGGCTCAGTCGCAGCTCCTGCAGCCCCTCCGTCCCTCGCCACTCGCCCGTATTTCCACGGAGAGAACTGGTTTCGATGCCTGATCCGTGAACCTGCAGAAGAAGCAACAGCACTGCAGGAGGGTTCTCAGCGCTGACCTGGTAGCGTTGCTAACCACCGACCACACTGAGGGGAGGAGAAAGCAAACAGAAACCCGTTACTGCCCGCCAGGCGCTGCCTCGCCAAAGGCGGCCCTTGTGTTCTCTAAAATATTTAAATGATGCTGGTAGCGATAATGGCCACGAAAAAAACACCACTTAGGGTTCACAGCGCTTGCCTTTTTATTCCTGCGCCACCTTTTCGCCGTTGTTACCTGGATCGTATTCTAACGTATACTTCAAAGGCATTCTTGGTGACAAGCTGTAGGAAGTCGGGTTTGGTGATGGGTAACGCAGAAATCCAGCTCAGGAACTTGTTCTTTCTGCTTTTGTGTTTCCAGTGGTGTCAGCTGGCGTGGCAGCAGGAGCTGGAACCAAAACGGTGGTGAGTTACAAGCAAAGGTGTTCTCTTCGCCCTTTATTTGAAGAAGGTCACTTGGATGGGCGTTTTTTTGATTATGGAGTGGAAGCGAACCTGATTATTTTTCCCAAAGCCGAAGGGAGCAGAGCAGGCAGTGCGGGCATCCACTGCAGGGAAGTTCGGTCCCCCAAGCGCAAGGCTGCAGCTGTCCTGGGCGTTTGTTGGTAGCCCGGGTTTAGCGTTTGTCTGTGTTGTATGGGAGGGTTTGCTTTTTTGTGTGCCTTGTTTTACCTGTTGTGTGTTGGTTTCAGTGTTCGTGTGTAGCGTTTGTCCGTGTTCATAACCAGCGCTCTGTGCCTCTGTGTGTCCGTATTCCCCTCGGGAAAGGAAACCCTGAATTAATCGATGCCAGGGTTAGCAGAGGGCAGAATATGATACACTCAGGCATGCTCTGAATGCATTTAAGTATCTCCTGACATTTCTGAGAATGCTGATTGATACTGTTCAATCAATTTAAGCGTGTCTCGAGGCCTGTCTGGGCTTGAGCGCAGGTTTTTGCGTGCATCCATTGCAGAGCCAAGAATCCCTGCCTCCTCTCTGGCGTTCCTTCCCTCCGAGGAGTGAGTTTCTCCTACCATCTGTGTAAGATTTAAATGTTTAATTTTGCACTGCTCTGCTTCACAAGATGACAGATGATATTACAGAGAGTACCGAGTCTAAAGCAGATTTATTAGCACGCCCTAGACCAACACCATCCCATCAAGATAGTGGTGCAAAACAGCACACCAGGACGGAGGCATATTTGTCCTGCTGCCCTCAAACCTGTGGCAAATCTGATAACAAATAAGATCTCTGCTGCTATGTGCGGCTCATGCTAACAATATACCTCGAGGAGAATGTTCCCGTAGAAGATTATTAAATGCTATTTTAAAAAAATATTTCTAATGCATTACCAGAAATGCACATAGTTGGAGATTAAGAGCATTAAGCAGGGTTTAGCTCAGTTCCCTCCATGGGATGCTGCTGTCTACAGAGAGAGCAAGCCAACGGCCAGAATCCCACTGCGTTCCTTGCTCCTTCTCAGCGGCGCTGGTAGAGGATAATGTATTTATTGGTGATGGATCCCGATGGGATCTGACTCTCCGTGACTTGTTTGTCTAATAGCCAAGCACAGAGGTTACGTTTTGCTGCTTCTTCTACTTCTGGCAGTATTATCTGGGGTACGACCGTGTGCTTGGCTGAGAGGGAGAGGGCAGAAATCCCTTCCCGCACCGCCTCCGCCCGGCTCCTCTCCCCAAAGTGGTTTAAATCAGCTTCCGACCGCAGGGTTACCTGGAGGTAAAGCACAGGAGCAGCAGCTCCAGCTTAATGAGGTTGTGTGAGGACTCATTAGCAAGCAACGGTAAAGTGCCCAGAGGACAGTAAGAGATAAATAAATGCAAACTATTCTTAGTAAAAAAATTAGGCAATGTTGGCCCTCCTCGGTCCGCTGCATTTTCCCGACCTTGCCCTACGGCAGAGACAAGGAGGTGCAGAGTCACCGCTCCCACCCTCGGCCGTGCAGGACACGGTGGAGAGGGATGTTTTTAGCCCGGCGTCCCAAGGGAACAGCCTCAGGCCATCCCCTTTGCCTGTCGGGCAAATCCCCCGATGTGCGGGGCTCCGGGGTGGCTGTGCCCCCTCTCCCCAGCCGCAGGGCGCGGAGCAGGGCGGGAGGCACATCCAGGCCAGGCCCTCCGCTGCAGCATCCGCACCGAGACTGAAGTTGCATCCCATCTCCTTAGTGCTACGCTAATAAGCAGTGAGAGGCAATACGGAAAACAAGTAGAGTAATTAATGGCCATTTCTGCTGCTGCTTTTATTCACTGACGATTCCAGAAGGAGCAATTTTACAGAAGACAGCCTCTGCCTTCGCAGTGCCGTTGCATTTGGCATCCTGAATCTCGGAAGGGGAAGGAGCGCTGCAGCTCTGACCTCCTGGAGAAACGCGATGGCTCCTCTGCATCTCGACAGATTCCTCCAGCTTTCTCCTCAGTACTCTTAACGAAGGTACTTCAACCGCCTCTGACAGGTAAAGCACTGAACATAGTTTGTCATCGTCACGTTCCTTTTTGTAACTAGCAGACACGATGATGAGGCTGAGTTTTAATTAGGAAACAAATGGCAATTAAATTCTCACAAATATTATTCACCATCAAACATTTGTACTTGAATAGTCTGACTAGTAATAATAATATCCTCTGGGGACAGAGGTAAGAACAGAGTTGAAAGTCATGCAACGTCTTAAGTCTTGCGTGAGAAAACACAGGCAGGAGAGGTATGGGTCCTTCAGTGTGCAATTGTATCACACCATTTCTCTCACAGCTATAATAAAAATATTTTTCGGACGTTTCCCTCTGTGCAGCTTCTTAAACTGACATGCCACATAGAAACGTCCTGTTGCTGGCTCCTTCCTCAGTCCGTGCCTTGCCAGGCTGCCGGTTCATTATCCGAGGCTGCTCTTTTCTCCACGGCTGCCCGGGAGCCAGGCAGATGTGCCCCAGGTGTGCTCACAGAGTCTCCTGTGATTTTTTTTAAACTGCAAAATGGTCCCGCGGGGGCAATTTAGAAGAATCTCGTAGCCTGTTGCAGGGGCAGCAGGTCGAGGAGGCTGCGCCGAGGACGGCAGGAAAGCTCATCCTCTCTGCTCTGTGCGGTGGCAGTGCCTGGCCGGAGTCCTGGCTTGGCTTAATCCTCCAGGAGGAAATATGTGTTCATTTGAAACGGCCTGAAATGATTTTTGCAGTATTTTTTATCAAAACAAATTGTGAAGAAATAGCGAATCTAATTCAGACGATGGCAACATCAGAATGCATTCTTCTGGCCCCTCGCTAATTTGATTGCCAGCCACCCAGGACATTCTCCAGTATAGATCATCTCATAAAACCTGGGGCCCAAATCCTGGGCAGATGTTGATTTATGTGGCTACATCGGCTTTGGTGGGCCAGTACTGCTGGCACCCCAGACATCTGGTCCTCGGTGGCCCTCCTCCTGCTCTGGTTTAACCGTGCACAAAGAGCACCTCTGGTCCAGGAACTGATGGCTTACTATGGATTTACTGTGGACCTGATCCAACTCATCTCGACATCTGTAGGAGCCTCCAGCCCGACATCTGTGGGCTTCCCAAACAGCCCACATCTGTTCAGTGAGCAGGGTAGGGACCCATCCTGCCCACGCTCCACCCCACAGGGCTTTCACTTCGTGCAAGTGGCTTCTGTGCAAGGCTGGACTGGAAAGACAAACACGTCGTGCTTGCCTAAATCATAAAGAGAGGCTGCTGGAAGAAAAAACATCTTCGGAAACTGCAGTGCCCGTTTGGTGCTGCCAAGCTGCGTGCACCCCTCCGAGCATCCAGCACGGCACGTATCCTGCTGGGCATTTGGGAGTGCCCTTACTCCAAGGCACAGCTGGACACCAGCGATAACCACTCCGATGAGTTGTTCTGCCCATTCAGCAGGGAATGAAAAGAAGCCAGAAAGGATCCTCTGCAAATTCCTTTTTTTCTCCCCAAAAGAGTGGTCCATGTACAGCAGCCCTAACTCTAGTAATAATCCTCTTCTGTAACAGGCTGACAGCTGCTAATGTCATGCACTGCCCGGGCTGCAAGGCAATGTTCTATTCCGGATCTGTCCTAAGTGGAGATCCTGGCTTTTGAACCGGACTAGGACAACTCTGCGAAATGCTGCAATTCCGGTCCTGCCGGCGTGCAACCCACCACAACCCCAGATGCTTTTTTCCAGGTCGTGCTTTTGTAGCACCTTTGTGTTCTGTATTCCCAGCCTGCACGGTCTCAGTGAGCTCGGCTGATGCTTTGGCAGGACCGCTCTCTTTAATAGCCATTAATGGTCATTAATAGCCATTAATGGTCATTAATAGCACTAATAAACACCTATTTTGTGACTGAGGCCAAACGCCCCGCAGCAGATGAGCCGCTGCTCTGATGGTTCATGTACCAGCGGGTATCGCAAGCTGGGGACGCTCATCGTGTTCCTGGGACCCTACAGATCTTTTAACATACTACAGGCGTCAGGCAACGTTGTAAGGCAACCCAAACCCACGAGGCATCCCAGTCAGTTCCACCCTCTCTCCAGTCTCTCCCAGTTTGACAGGAGCTGGCTGGAACCCTGCCTGCTCTTCGCATGAGCTGGAAGGCTCCGAGGGGCACCTTTCCTGTTGGTTTGGGGATTGCAGTCCAAAGGAAGAATTTTACTTTGGGACCTTACTCACAGAAACAGCGTTTTCAGGTCTGCTCATACAGAACATTTCTCTTCTGGGTTATTGGGTGTTGAGCCCTTCCTTCGTCTGGACATTTGGCTAAGCAGGCGATCCGAGCAAATCACCTAAACCTTCCAGCTCAAGTGTTAACTGCTGAAACCTTGAACAATTAATTTCACAAAGTTAATCTGCAGGTCCAGAGTTACGTACACGAGTGATTTCTTCGTTTTCCAATATTCAAATATTCCAATCCCAGCATCAGCTAGTGGGAAACTGAGGGCCGGTGGGAGGTAAGAGACACCAGTTGAGTTTTCAGCCATCTTTTACTCTACACAGTGATGTAAAAATGAACTTTCTGTAAAGCATAAATAAATTGCCATGTACAGGAATTCCTGCATTATTAAGATATTTTGAAAAATGGCTGAATACAAAGTGGTCAAATTTAAGCAGTTCAAACTCACAAAGAAACTTTTTTTTAAAAAAAAAAAAAGAAGAAAGGACTTCTCTTTCTCTCTTTAAATAAGCATACTGTTCCCTCCTCTGGAATGGCTCTAGATTCTTAAGACAGTCTCTACTAGTTATTTCCCTTCGCTTCCTTTCAGTGAAGGAATGGAAATGCACACAAATGAAAACACTGAATGTCGTGAAGAAAACGTAGAGGTTTTTAAAGACAAATCAAAATTGATAGTAGGTGCCCGTTCGGTGACACCGAAGTTTCTGGCAGGAGAACACGGGCCGGCCGGATAGCGAAACCGATGAGAACCGATAGCGAAACGGCACAGAGAGGAAGGGGGCTGCGGTTCCCTGCCTGCCTTCGTTCGGCTCCGTCTTCTGACCCGGAGCTGGGATGGGATTTCCCTCCTCTCCCACAGATATCTCCAATGGTGAGCAATGCAATCAGCCCTTCCTCCGCCCTACAGATAACATGGTCCAGCTCCAACAAGGGGTAGGGAAACGCCAAAACTCCAGGCACGCCTGAGCGGCTAGTGAAATGGCACAGATCCCTCCTGGGTTGTTTTGTTTGGGGATTATTTCAACACGTTTTGGTTTTGTCCTCCAGCTGAATGGGGAAAACCCCAGCCTAAGGGATGGGAAAGCCAGCTCTCGCTCATCTCCGAAGAAGCTTTCTGCAGGAGGCGATGCTGGTGGCGAGGCCGGTTGGCATAAACCTGTCATGGCAAGGGTGTGCTGCGATCGGGGCTGAGGACCCGAGGGGTTCCCAGGGACCGGTGGCCTGACCGAAATCGCAGCACTGCCTGTGCTGGATTCTCCGCAGCAGCAGATCACGCTTGTTTGCTTATCGTTAGAACCAGAAATGGTTTGAGGGGCTTCCCAGCAGAGGGTCCAAAGCCGAGCGTTATGGGCTAAGCCAAATCATTTACTGGGAAGAATGGTAATTAAAGACAATGTATTTATTTCCTAATAACTGAGCTGTAAATGGAGAGTTAGCGTTTTGGAGAGGAGCATTTGTGTGCTGAAAGAGACCCTCACCTAAGGCCATCCACAGAGGTTGAATGTAAAAACGACCTCAGCACCTGAACAACCACCGCTAGCTCCACAGGCATGGCAAAAAAATGAAGTTTTCCTTGAAAACATGAGTGCCAAACCTCTCCCTCCCGGCTGTGACATGCACCCGCTGCTGTGCGAAGCCATCGGCCCCTTCCCATGGGCTGTGTTTTTGGCATCCCTACAGCCCGATGCTCTCGCACCGCTGCCGGAGCTGGCCATGACCTCTTCGCAGTACGCACACGGATGTTACAGACACTGAGCACGCTGATGAAACAGCTTTCTTCCTCACCATGCACACATCTAAAAAAAAAAAAGCATGCCTCTGACCTGGCCATTGCAGGCTGAAAAAGCGCAGGAGCAGCATCCCCAGTGCAGAGCAGCTGCTGGACGAGCCCAGGCTGCAGAGCCGGCATCACCGCGCTGAAACCAGCCCTGCCGGGGTAACCGGCTGCGGGACAGGAACAACACTGGTGGTACCAAAACACCCACTGTTACTGCTGCGGGAGAGGGGCAGACCCAGGGACCGAGATTAATCCCCAGCCCTGATTGTGCTCCTTAAGCAGCATCACCTGGTGCCACTTGCACCCACCCTGTTCCTCTGCAAGGGGGGCTGCCTGGCCAGGATGGTCTCAGGGAGGAGGGGACCAAGGAGAAGTTTGAGCCATTTTGACACCTAAATCTCCACCCTTGATTCCCCTTACAGCTCACGGACACAGCGTCTCACTCAGGTCCTGCTGGAGGGGCTCGTTGCAGCCCGGTTCGTGGGGCTAGAGGTGCCCGATGAGAGCCAGGCGAGGTGGGACAGGGACCCTCTGCCCATGCCTTCCTTTGCCCGACTCAGAACGGACCTGTCTCCAAGAACTCCCTGATTTAAAAACAACGGAGGATGGTGTTACAGTTTAAAGCAAATAAACCCAATGAGGACTGTAACAGCAAATGTCTTAAAGCCCTAAAAAGAGTCTCCTTTCAGCACTGTACGGGAGAGCTAATATCAGCTGGCATTAAAGAAGCATTTTCCCTGCACAGACCGATTAGACAAACAGATGTCAAGAGGAAACTGTTGAGCATTCGCTGTTCCATGGTCTGGCTTGAATGTAACTTGATAAAGGGAAAAAAAAAAAATCAATAATTGCCTAATTTAGCTATAAATTTTGAGGGATAGAAGGAGAAAAACCGACAACTGTGCAGATATTGAAATGGCACAAGTTAATTCAGATTCTGTCACAACATCTTCTGGAAGGTAAATCACGCAGCGCTGAAAATAAAAGCCTTCATCTCCGGGGTGGTTTTGCTGCCCGTTGCAGGAGTATATCAGACGGACACAATTAACTCTGGCAGGCAGCGGGAGGGCGTGGGGCTCGCTCCAGACGGCAGCACGCCGGTGCGATGCCGAACGCACCAGGCGCGGTGGGAGCAGGTTGGCAGCCGGAGGGTGCGGGGCTCCAGCGCCGCTTCCCTGAAATTCCCCCAGAGTGCCAGCGAGGCTGCCTGTGACGAGCCAGCCAAGCCAGCCTGCTAGAAAACCTTTAAAATACGCTCCTTGGAAACAATTCTAGTTATGTGGGAAATGCTTTCTAGTTATTTCTCTTCCCTGGCTTTTTGTACTCCATGTCTATTTGCACACAAATTGGCATTTGCTGCCCTGGCTGATCATTCACCCGAATCCAGTATTACACGTCTGGTCTCTGAGCTGGCCCTGGGCACCTGATGTGCCCGCAGACGGCAGCAGTGTCAGCTGGAAGGTACACGGTGACGGAAGCCAAAGTCGTGGTTCCCCCATGGCCAAGCCACCCCTGAGCTGGCACATCCCCAGTGCTGAGCAAGCGCAGGGCGGCTCAGCCACGCTCTGACACCAAAAGCCACACGGCACCGGGAGCCAGGCATCAGCATCTCACCCGGGACCGGGCTGCGGAGCTCTGGTGCCAGCACACGCGCCTCCAGCAACGTTGCAGTCAGGATGTGCCCTTTCCTCCAGCCTGGCAGCTCTGGCTTGGGCTGGGCAGGGCAGAGCCAG
>NW_009625285.1:2451-2964 GCF_000690535.1 Cariama cristata | reverse complement strand
GCGGGGCCTGGGGCGGGCCCCCCCCCCAGCCACTGCCCTTGCTGCTCATCCACTGATGTCTTATCGGAGGCAGGAGCCTTCTGGCTAGCAGGAGAGGATGCCTTCTCTCTCAAGGTGATGCCAGCAGCACCGGCCATCGTACCCACAAATAAAGAGACATGGAAGGCGGTTAATCTCCATCAGATGCAGCTGGAGGAAGCAAGACACGGGGGAAAGCCAGGCTGCCCCAGGCTCCTGCTCCTCTGCCTGTGTCCCAGCCCTCCTTTCCCCTTACCTGGGCATTGCGTTTAAGATCTACATGGGAAAAGTCCTCCCTCCAAGGCTGCTCAGGAAACCAGAAGGGAAACGATGCTGTTCTGCCTGAGCCAGCCATTACGCTGTTAATTATTCTACTTGGCTGCATCACTCTCTCATTTCAGCGAGACAAAAAACCCACTCGGTCTTTAAACCAGAACCAACCTGGTGCTTTCCATGTCCTGTGACAGTGCTGCAATGAAGCAGGCTGCTCCTCGG
>NW_009625285.1:0-2358 GCF_000690535.1 Cariama cristata | reverse complement strand
CCCTGCTGTCTTGGGAACAAAATGGCATGGAGTTTATTTGTACTTCTATCACATCAAAGGGGCCCTTGTTTGAATTCTTCTCCCTTTAGCCTAGAGGAGAAGAAGGGGAAAGATTGGTTCCTATTAATAGCCTCACATCCCACAAGATCCAAGCCTTGCAAGAAGCCATGAAAGACTGCGGCATCTGATTCCCTGACTAAATGAGGTAATTTTGGAAGAAGTGTGTGCTCAGCAGCCTTAATTACTGCCTTCTCCAGTTTGGTGTGAGATGGCGGTGATAACTTACTTTGGTGTCGGTAGCGCCCAGGTCCCAGAGGAGCTGCGCAATGCCGCCGTGCCAGGAGAGCCACCAGCACGGGCAAGTCTGCTGCCTTTCCCCAAAACTTCCTGATTTTGCAGCAAACATCCCCAGGACTGGCCCAGAGCGAGGGGAAGGAGCACCCCAGCAAGCTGATGAGTCGGTAAAGGAGGGGGCACAGCTTACTGCAGGGATGCTGAGGGCCTGGCACCGGTGGCCGGGCAAGGGGATGCTCAGGAAATCCCAGGAAGGTACCAAGGAAGGAGCCGGCGGGAAGCAAGCCCGTGCAGTGTAGGCTCCAGTCCCCTACCCCGGGGACTAATGAGGCAAAGCCAGCGGGACCCTCCCTGCTGTGGGGAAGGGCCAGGGGCTGTGGGCAGGTTGGCCATTTCAGAGACATCTGCTGCCCATCTGCAGGCACCTGACATCATCCCTTAAGAGGATATTTCTCTCGTTGGCTGTGGGATGGTGCGATGGGGTGTCCCGCTGTATCAGCTGTGGGTAAAGCCCAGGGGTGCACTGTCCATAGGCATCTGCCTCGGATTAGCAGGAGAGCGGGGCGGGATCTGCCCCCGCTCCGCAGCGCGTGTCCTGGCAACACCCAGAATGATGTCAGCTTTCCCTTAAGCAGATTTCCAGGCTCTAGGTGCCAGGTTTAATCCAGACACCAAAGGTACGTGTGGCAGCAGGTGCCTCCGGCAGGCAGTGATGGCTACGGCATCACCCCACATCACCGCGGATGCTGGAGACTGGGTTGCCTTTTGTGTGCCAGGCATGAGGCCACCAGAGCCACCGGCTGTGCCGTCTCCAGGACGCTGCTTCTGCCCTTGTGCCAGAGTCCGAGTCTGTGGCCTCCTGGTCAGGAACGATGCTGCAGGAAAGGTCCACGGAGGAAAGGAGCCCACGATCGCCGCAGGGCAAAGCCATGCTCCAGCTGCACTGTACATAATAATGAAGCAGAAGGATTTGCAGGATCATAACCCATCCTATCTGTGGTCCCCATATGCCAAACAATTAATCTATCCTCTCTGTGCCCTTGTAAAGCAAACCAGTAAATTATCTTCATTTCACAGCTGAGGAAACGCGGTTCCAACGAGGCTGCCCTGCCCAAGGGCGTACGGGAGCTGGCAGCAGGACTGTCCGTGGATGGGGTCCGTGGGTACAGCTGGGCAGATAGCTCCAGCATCCCAAAAACAGCCTGCCTGGGGAGAAAAGGGACAATTCACAGAGAGATTGACGTGTCAAAAAAAGCACAGTGAATAAACCATCAGTGACCTCAAAAGCATCTTTCTGCTAAAATGCATTCACGTGGATTTAGCATCTTTAGCTCAGCTTGACCCTGGGGCTGGTGAAAAGCACCTCTCCTGCAGGACAATGTCGTTTGTCCTCCAAGAGAAGCAGTCGTTACCATGCACCGTCCTACCCAGGTGGGATGTAGAAAAGACACTTGTTTCCATTAAACGCTAAAAGCAACGAGCTCCTTTCTGCTTGGGTAGGGCAGAGAAGGACTAAATGCCTCTAAACCGCACACAGGAAAATGCAAGCTGTTAGTCGCTGTTGTTGTGTAGGCGCACGCGTCACACACTCGGCAAACGACACCTTTCATGGTGGTTTTGCTGTGCGAGGGCTACAGCGTGGCAGGCACGTTGCACACACCAGGTGTATGGAGTGCTTAAAGCAAGCCTTGCAATGGCATACGCTCACGTTTCTCATGCCACCAGGCTGTTGTAAGAGAATCAAGGCTCTTTCAGGTACCCAAATGGCGTTCCTGTGGCAAGGGAAAGGCAGCGCGTGGAACTGCTGCGGTCCTCGTCCCGGCAGCCTTGCGGTGGCCACCGTCCCCGCGGGAGGAGAGCTGCTGTCCTTCGGGTACCAGATGGGTGGCAGAAGGGACTTGAACGGTTAAAGCGTCTGACTTCCCCGTTCCGCACGGCCGCTGCCTTTGGAGCTCATCTCGGCACGTCATGGACTTTGCCTTCTGCCTTAATCTCCTGTAAATCTCTCTCCCTTAATTGCTTATCACCCGCAAACCTCGCAGCGTGCCAGGACAGACACTTCCC
>NW_009625284.1:0-404 GCF_000690535.1 Cariama cristata | reverse complement strand
GATGGAGTGACTGCATCAGTGGACAAGGGAAGAGCTACGGATGTCATCTATCTGGACTTCTGTAAGGCCTTTGACACAATCCCCCACAACATCCTTCTGTCTAAACTGGAGAGATATGGATTGATGGGTGGACTGTTCGGTGGATGAAGAATTGGTAGGATGGTCGCATCCAGAGGCTAGTGGTCAACAGCTCAGTGTCTGGATGGAGATCAGTGACGAGTGGTGTCCCTCAGGGGTCCATATAAGGACCAGTGCTGTTTAATATCTTCATCAATGACATAGACAGTGGAATCAAGTGCACTCTCAGCAAGTTTTCAGATGACACCAAACTGAGTGGTGTGGTTGACATGCCTGAGGGCTGGGATGCCATCCAGAGGGACCTGGACAAGCTTGAGGAGTGGGAC
>NW_009625283.1:1635-35573 GCF_000690535.1 Cariama cristata | reverse complement strand
CTTGCTGAAGGAAAATCAATTTTCAACAGGTTTAATTAAAATTAATCAGTCAAATTACTTAATATTAATTGACTTATAATTAAAGCCAGAAAGTTACCTTGGAATGAGGAGAAAGGATGTTATCTCGAATCATTTTAAGGATGCATATGGTTTCAGAGCAATTACATTAAAATAATTGTTTAAATAAAACAAAACAGAGCTCGATTAAAGTGTTGCGTTCTTGCTGCTGCAGGTGACACAATCTGGACAAGCTATTTTCTTCTGCGAATTTGCTGACCTTTTTAAGGAATATCATTTGAGTTTGACACAGGTTTTGCTTTCTGGAGGGCCAGTTTGTTTTAGCTTTAACAACTATGGCATTAAAAATCTACTAGTATAAAAATGGAAATATATCTTATAGAAGCTATAAATATCAAAGTGAATGTTTTCAGCACATTTAGATGTTCTGTGAATTTCAAATGAAGCAGATTTTTTTTTTTTCAGCATAAGTGTAAGAAATTGTTTTAGGGAATATTTTTTTCAGTACTGCCATCCACTGTGGCAATATTCGCATTTATCCAGAGCTTTATTGGGGCCAGTCCGTACTGGTAAATTCTCAGAGATAATTCATATCTGAAACCATGTATTTGTGACAATGCTCAAAATAACTATTTCATGCTTCCTTAAGACCTAGGTTGGGTTTTTAGTATGTTTTTTACAGTAGCAGCATTTTTGATGCATCTACAGACTACTGTTTCTGGTGAAAGAGCAACACTGTGAGCTTTGGGACCTTTTCCCCTACTTTTTTCTGGGCTGGCTTAATTGAAGCAAAGGATACTTATGAAATCGCATGTACTTTATTACAGGCGCCTGACAAGTGAAAGACCCATGTACGATATAAATGAATATGTAAAAATAGAGCCCATTATTCAGGGCCCTGATTTTCAAAGATACTGATTCCCATTGACTGCACTGACACTTGTGTGGGCTCAACAGCTGTAACACGCAGCCCACTTTTGCATCTCCAAAATCAGATTTGCAGATTGGGAGCCAAAAGCTAAGTAGCCATGTTTGGAAATACTGGTCGGGTTGTTTGTTTTTTTCCTCTTTTTCTTTCTTTTTTCCCTCTTTCTGGTGCATGATGCAGGGTTAAAGGAGACTTACTTCTTAGTTACTTTTGATAAATGACGCTAGGTTTCTTAGACTACAACTACAGGCTGCAGCAATGTTGGAAAAGCAGTTTTGCAGTAAATGATTAGAGGGTCCTTAGATACACGTGAAGAGATCCCATTTATTCTGTGTATTTCATGTGAATCATATGCAGACTGTGGGAAGAAAAATGAGGCTGAGGATAATCATACTAAGTGTGCTCGGAAGCAGGATTTGGCTGAACACCTCTGTTTTGTGATTAACCGAAGTAGCAACGAAAGCCATCAGAGAGTATTCAGGCTGTTTAAGGCGTAAGTGGTGTAGAAGCAAGAAGAGCTGTCATCCTGATACTGCCTTAGTTATCTCACTCCTTCTTCTACGGTAGGGTAAGAAGATAATATCCGAGCTGTTGATACTTAAACATCCTTAACAAAGTGGGTTTGCTCTGGATTATTTGGCTGGAGGTGGAGCAGTCTGCTGAAGAGGGCTATTTAAAGACTGGGACAGAGCTCTAGGCAGATAAATTGATTTGCAAGTGAATGGAGGATTTGAACATGGTAATGGTGGTAGTTTTATTTTTTTATCAGTTTGCATATTTAATATCCACTGGCATACACACAAGCATAAACCACTGTAATTGTTCAAATGGAGTCTGGGGAAAAGAGAAGAAAGCAGAGGCTTAGGTATGGTCTCAGTTTGTAATGGATTGGCTTGCCTTTCTTTATTAAAAGCAAATATACAGTCCTTTCTAATAGAGACATGGAGCTGTATTACAGATCCTTGGCTAGCTTTGAATTATTTGTTTGATGTCGTATTTATTATGTTTTTTTAATCACATGAAAAAGAAACTATTTAAAAATTAAGTAGTGAAAAAGAAGGGCAAAAAGAGACAGACATTCTTTGAAAGCAAATAATGAAAAGACAACATTTTGCCAGAGATGTAGTAGAAATCTTTGTGGATTTCTTTTAATAAAGAATGTGCAGTAATCAATCTGATCCAGTAAACAATATCATTTCCCATTAGTCCCAGATATGTATCCATGGTAAGTATAACAGGTAAAGATAAAAAATAGATCCTGACTGACGAATAAAGGCTGTTATAAAAGCATATTTCCATTACTGGAGCCCTCTTTCTGAGCTCTGCATTATGAAGGAATGTATGCATTCGAAGGAGGGTGCCTGCCCTGCCACCCGGTCGTTGCAGAAGAGTTTGTATGGGAGGGAGGGAGTTAGGAGATGCAAAAAAAAAGAAGCTGATGGGGAGACTTCATCATGTATTGCATATTGAAAGCACATCCTGTAGGTTGAATGACGAATGATGACATCACATTCCCCAGGATGACTATTGAATTATGACAGTTACAAGGGGAAATTGTGTTGACGTCTCGGTGACTCAGCTCCACGTTTCCACTTGCCTCTGAAGAACCCACATGTTTTCCAACAGGCTTTGTTTTCATAATTATTAATTACTAGTTAATGATGCGCTATGTATTATCCAGGGATAAAAAGCGACTAGATGGCCACTTAGTACCAGATTCAAGTTTTTCCGTGCACCCACTCTACCGCACCACTTCTCACTAAAAAACAAAAGGTGGTGTAAAGGGACACCATCTCTGTGAAACCATGGGGCACAGCGTCTACTGTAAATATCCCTATGATAATCAAGCCATGTAAAGGTCTGGACTGCACACATCACTGTAAAATGTTTTTTCCACTGCTGTGGGCAAATAAAAGATGAGGCCATTAAAAGAAAAGCAATTGGAGTTCCCTTTCCCCCATTTGTTGAATTCTTCTGCTTTGTCCTAATAATATTTTCTGCATAATCAGTTTTAGTGCTGCCTTTGGGTAGTCTGTTACTTTCCATTGATGCTTGGTTAGGTCTTTTGCACCATATTAAGGGAGAATGTGATGCTTGGAAATTAGCAACATGTGACTGTAAAATCATAAAAGTGATCAAGGATGCTTTACAAATACTGTATTTCAAGTGACTCATATTCCTTTAACCAAGCAGAGAACTTAAATGGCAATTTAAAAATATGTTTTCTAAATCTCCTCAATTACATCCTGCCTAGAGATGCCATTAGCCCACTTGCTGAACTGGTTCTGGGAATTTAATGAGGGGAATGCATTTATGTTGTATTTCATACTTTTATTTAATTCCATCTCGTCTGAAGCTTTTAAGTTCAATATCGGAACTTAAAATCATTCTTTAACTTCTGCCTTCCCAACCTCATCCCCCAGTTTCCAAAAAAGTACTTGAAAGCAGTAAAGTGTTACATAGGCACATAGCGTTAGAAATATCCACGAGGAGAAAACAACAGCCTATTTAGAGGAAACCTTACTATATAAATATACCGAATATTTTGACATCCTCAAACCTGTGTAAAATAGGCATTGTGGGATGGAGCTTTTTGTTTCTTCAACTGGTTGCACAAAGATGGGTTATTTCTTTGAAGACTTGGGCCCTGAAATAGTCGCCATGAGACCCCGCTGCTGGGTTAGGAAGCACTTCTGTCACTGGAATCATGGTCAGCATGACCAGGACATGACCACAGGGAGACGTGAGACTAGTTGCTGTAACTTGAGTAAGTATCTTTCTCACAGATAGTGATAGAAAATGAAAACAGGACAAGGAGCTGAATAATAAGAGCTACACATGAAGTCAGATGGAAAGAGTAAATCTTTGTAGACATTTAATGGCGTTATATTCTAAGCTTTTGGGAAATTTTATTTGAAATTTTTTTACAACAGTAAATATAGTCTGTGCTATATCCTATTTCTATTTCATGTGAGAGAAAAATTCCCCGTCTATGGCACAACACTTTACTGCTACCATTACTGCAGACTTTATAGATCAGAGATGTGTCAGCATGTTAGCTTTAGCTGTAATGCTTTTTTTGTGTGAAACCTTATGGGCCTTGCAGCCACTTCCTCATACTGACACTCATAAAACGTTCAAGTTCTCATATTTATTATTTAATTTGCTTCCTATATAAAGCAACAGAGCTCTTCGATACATGAATGTGAAGCCAAAAATGACAGGCAGGCATGAATGGGACTAATGAGTTTTAATAATGCACATATTAGAAACTGCTAAAGGAAGTTTAATTAAGAAAGACAAGTTAAGCATGAAATTCATTTTGGAACAAATACAAGTAAAGTCACAGATGTACAGAATGCTACATCACAGGAAATGGACTCTCAAGTTGATAGATCCCTGTAATGCCCATATTGTACTCGAAATGTAGTGTGCACTCTACAGTTCTGGAAAGCATGGTAACACCATTCAAGAGCACTTTTGAAGTTGAGTTAGAGATGTTGGGTTTGTGATTGACAAATTATATTTATCCCTCTGTGGATTTTATGATGAGTTGAAATTTGATCTCAGTTACCCTGATGGAATTGAGACCAGAATCTGATTAAGTAAGAAAAACACTTGCTCTTTTTTTGTGCCACAAGGAAGTTTGTTGGGTTTTTTGGGCTTTTTTGTTTGGTTCGTTTGTTTTGTTTTTAAATTCATCTTATTGAAGAGCTAGTTATTGATCTAATTCTACAATGAGGGTTTTGTGTGCTTTGGAACTGTTATTGTATGGTACCCAGATAGAAAAACAATTCATAGACATATCTGAGTTCATTCAAGCATCATTGTTTTCAGACTTCTCTCTCAAGAAATGGTAATAACCGTATTTTAGCCTTTTTTTTTAATCTTGAATTCCTAATGCCCCCAAAATAGGAAAAGAAAAAAGTGGTATCTTTCTTAGAAATCTGATATGAAAGCTTGCCTTAGGTGATGGACTAGCATTGAAGATAGTATTATTGTTGATATTGCAATTGTATTAAAGGTAGCGAACAAAGTCCAATTTACTTTTCTTCTCTGATTAACCCCAGTGAACCAGGGGTTAGCCACAAATATGTACCAGGTAATGAACTTTGTTACTAATTCTATAGCTTAATTTTTCACCTGCGAGAGAATAAAAGAACACTTAGTTTCAGGGCCCTCTGGGTGGGTTCTAGTATACTCTGTTAGAGTGATCAGATGGGAAGCATATGAATGTTTTATAAAGTGTTAATCAAGGCCAAGTTAAATCCACTTGACTTTATGATACACAATATGCAGATTTCAATACTGAAGATCTCAAATGAGAAACATCTGGGTTATTTTTTTCTCCGGTATGACCTCTGATTAACACGAGTTCAGTTGAATTTCTACAGTAGGTCAAAAAATCTTCATGTCCTGAAGCACACTACTGCCATCAACAGAATTGCCATTTGATCATTTAGCTGAATAGTTACAGTACTTAAAAGCGAGTGTAATGTGTGGTCCATTTAAGAGTTAACCATAAGCCGCTAAAAGGAATAAAGGTTCACTTCAGTGCCCATTATATTCCAAGCCAGTGCATCTGTCATTTTTAATTTAAATCTGTATTACTTAGCTGTCTAAAACTTTACACATAAGTGACGGAGTTACCCATTCTTTCTGTTATGGGTAAAATCACCATTTCGTTACCTACTTGCTGTGCAAAATGTCAGAGAGCTACAGTCCACATTAAAAAAAATGTAGCCAACTTCTGGTAATATAAACAATTACTTCAGCTAAGAAGTAGAACGATTTTAAGAAAATGATTTATTGATACAAGTAAATGGAAGATAACAAGACTTAAGTGACCCTCTTCTCATAGGTTTAATTTGTCTAATTCAGAAACAGCTTAATAGAAAGTTATGATCAGAAGTCTTCCTATTTAGGCAAACTAAGTTGCAGAAATTATTTAAAGGGATCTTTTGATCATGAAAATACTAATTAATAATGAGTTAACGTTAGTGAATATTCCCACTAATGGGGAAGAACAAAAGTATAGTGAAGCTGAAAAATGCATGACAATTTAAATGAGTCTTATAACATCTACTCAGTTTAATTCAACTTTTCACTAATTTGTGCTACACTGTGTTGAATACTGTATTTAAGTATTGTATTCTTAACTAATTTGGTTGTAAGGTTTTGTGTATAAAACGTAATATTAAATAGAGGTAAATGTAAGAATGGCTCCGTGGAATCAGCCTCTCTGATCTGGGAGTGATGTATTTACACAGCTTGTAGCATCTGGAAATCCTTACTACTGGGTTGTTTGTGGACCCGTGTAGCATAACACTTGTAATCTCATACTAAAGTGGGGTGGGACTGTGACCCCATCGGAATAATGTCTTATACCTTTGTTGGCGATCTCAGCAAAGGTGGTGCATCTCAGTAGGGTTGGATTTGTAGCTGCTTACTGAAGCTTCCAGAGCTGTGGCTGCTCTCAGGTGGAGGGGGTGCCGGCACGTGGGAGCTAACCAAACCCCACCAGAGCTGTACCCTTCCTAGGTGTATGTATTCAGGACTGCAGCCTCCTCTATTATCATTTTGTACACTCGTTTTTTAAAATGCATGTAGTTCATTTCTTGAACTAAATACATGCGTATCCCTTCCCTTCACCAAGTATTTATGGAAATACCCAAGAGCAGGCTCTGTTTCAAAATCTTTACTACTACACAGAGACCAAATATGCAGTATTTGACACAATGCTTCCCTTTGCTAACCTGAAATGTGAAAGAAGACATGGGAAATTCTGTGATGCATCTCTTGAGGCTTTGTCTGATCATGTTTACAATTGGTGTGTCACAGCGACGTAGTGTTCACCCTCGGTCAGAGCCTTTCCTTTAATGGCTTCTGTTCCACTGGCCACGTTCCTGTTTGGCATCGTAGAGCATTTTAGAACATGGATTTCTTTTCAGCGACATGAAACATCTTTGGACTCTTAGTTCTAAGTAGAGGCTGTTGTATGTAAAAATGGATGCAAAGGTAGTTGGTTCTGCAAAATAGCATTTGTGTTTTGAAATGAAGGAGCATTGTGTGGTGTTCAAAACTCTTACAATCACTTTCTATGAATACGTGCGCAACTGGGATTTACTAGCAAAATTGAGGTGGAAAGGAATTTTTAAGCATGAATATCAAATTGCAGACTACATCTTCAGCTAAAAGGAAAACAGCCGGTGCTGTAAAGATACCATAACAATGCCTTTACATGCGTTGAAGCTGGCATATGGCCAGAAGCCTTGGTTGTCCTCAAGGGTTTTATTAATCCATTGGAGCTATTGACTGGTGGTGCAGTTCAAGACATCCCTGAAGATTTGAAGCTCTGTACACGAGTAATAGAGAGAAGTTTAGCTGCTGCAGTTTGCAGCAGACGTGACCTGTTGTGGGATGCCCTATGTCATTGGCAATGCAAAGATGCACTGAAGTTATCTTGGATTGTTCGCTCCTCAGCATACTAAATGCCTCTCTAAAGCATTTCAGAATCTGAGCTGTAAAGTAATTTAAATTCAGAAAGGAAGATAATAAAATAATAGATGATAGAAAAAACCTCTATAGTATAGACTGTTCCAAACACCATGAAAGACTTTATCAAATACCTTTTACAGTAGAATTCATTTGTGTTACCACAGGGAACAATTGTGATCCTCACATCTAGACAATAATAAAATCTGAAAATGTTTCTCCTCCTCCTCAGATCCACAATATTTTGATGCTGAAGCTTGCTCCAAATTGATCATCATTACTCCTGCCCATCTCCCTTTTATTCCTGCTCCTGTTTATTGCTTCTTTCTTTCCACTGATTCCTCTTCAGTCAAGTCCAGGTACCAAGGGAAAGTCCTGTGTAGATCACCTGCTAAAGGACTGAGGAAAATTTTGTCCAACATTGACTCTCAGCAAGTAAGAGATGCTCCAGGCTGGCTTCCCTGCTTGTCTTTCTGCCTAGTGCTGGAAATAAAATTTTGGCATAAAAATCTCAAAAGATTAGAGCAATCTCAGTCTCTTTATTTGCGTGAGTTTGTGTTTTTAATGTTACAGCTTCAGGGCAGGCAGTGACAGGCTTGAATGTTTGACCTCTTAGTTTCAAAACCAAACTGTTACTTAGCCATTTAAAAAGAAAGGCTTGTCCAAAATTCATGTTACAAATACAATGAAAATCTGTTGATACCAATTCTGCAAATGCTTTACATGTACTGCCCTGTATAGCCTATTCATTGAAGCTAGCTACTATGCAATAGTAAATTAATTAAGACTAGCCAAACACAGCATTGAGTTATATTCTTACCTTTTTAGCCTCCTGTCTCTATCTTAGAGTAAAACCTTGTCCATGGGAGGCAAACCAGGACTTTAGATGACAGCAGAACTGTTCAGCTGCAATGGCAAAACAGCTGATGGACAACCTTAAAGTTTTAGCCCATTTCTAGGATTTGCTTTGAATTCACATTTATATTGAATGTAGCATTTTAGGTATCAAAAGTGTATTAAAAAGTTGTCTTAGATCTGAAAACAGGTCTAAGACTTTTAGAGTGAAAGTGCTAAATGAATTATTAGTAGCAGCTTGAAATGAAGAAGGCTGTTATTGTTTGGCCCAGCTATGCTGAATTTGGTTTGTCCTCAGACCTTCCCCAGATCATGTAAATTAGCAGAAGGGCTGCTGAGATTAAGTTCCAGCTATTTACAAGTTTGAGTTTGAGAAAGAAGAGAGAGTACATTTTCCCACTCCTGACAGGGAAAAAAAAAAAAGAAAAAAAAAGTGGATTTTAAGACCTAGTGGAAAAGATTTAAATTTGTGGAGGTTTTTGAGTACCACTAAGGAATAAGCTGCCATCTTTCCATGACCTACTGTACATCACCTCGGAAAAGCTAAGATGTACTAGGTGCCTTCTGCTCTGACACCTGTCTAGGTACTCTGTCTTTACTTTTTCTCAAGTAATGTCCTACTACCTTCAAAAACTGAAATGAACAAAGCAACAGTCTTCCAAGAGGCAATTGTCTGCATGCCATTCTGTGTAAGTTTATTAAACTAAACGCAAACACGTACATCAGGTTTGGAGAGTTATTTTCTGGAGCTAAACTGGTGTGTTTCCAGCAAATGCTGAGAAATTGAAGTTGGAGAATGAAGGATATAAGCCTGTTTGTTAATGCAGTTTCACAGGGAAGGTGTTAGAATTAGCAGAGAAAGAAAGGGAGAGAGAAAATTGCAGAAAAGCTTCATCTATCTCCTTAGTGCCTCCTGAGATAGATTGTTCAGAGCTAAAGGAACACTAGACCTGAACCAAATCTCCTGCTGTCCTATATAGCTTTTACAATCTCCTTTTTAATAACCCAAACTGCAGGGTAGTCTGACTATTAGACAAGCCGTTCTTTTGAATTCTCTCTACAATGTGTATAGACATGATAAAAACCCAATTCTCATTAAAGCTGCCAATGCTCTTTCAAAAGCAGGTGGTTGAAAATGTTTCCTATACAAAGCAAAACACATTTCTTGTGCATTACACACTGCTTAATAGGGAGCGTAAGATTACACTGCTATGTTGTGTATAACACTGCGTCTTAAATAATAGGATATTGTAAGTCATGCTGGAAATATGTTTAACATGAATATGGAAGATATAATGATATGCACTGAGCAATTTTCAGAAGTGCTGGAACACAGCCTTGTGTGACAACCTCTGAGGTAAAGTAGTTTCAATTAGGATCTGGAACTTGAGATTATACAGTCTCCGATTCTAACTGATTATTTTTCTAGGATATTTTTCAGTCAGCATGTGGGTATATGAAAGATAAGCTTTCTACTGTCCTATGGGAATGTTTATTGTTTATGTTATAAATTAAGGATGGTAGGGATTGAGTGCATTCATCATACGTTTTCATTTTTCACTAAAGTCAGTAGTTTATAAGGAATGCACCATTGGTCCGAAGTAAAAATTGTGATATATAGCTCCATCCCTAAACTGTCTGTTCATATCCTTTTCCAAATCAGTTTTGAAAAAAAACACCCACTGAGGTCCAGTTATACTTCTGTGCAAATTCAGAGTTTGCCATTCGCTTCAGTGGGAGCAGATTTTGGTCCTTCATTGATGTGAACATTTCACTCTGTAGGTGTTTGTCATCATCTATCAGAAACTTGTGGAAGGAGAAAACCATATAAAGTATGGTAATTCAGGTTTTCATGAATAAGCACAGTAATTCATGCTATCCTTACAAAGATATTCCAGTTGCCTCAATGTTTAAATCAGAAGTTGTATTTTAAAATTAACAAAAAAAGTTTGTATGTATTATAATCTGCTTTTAATGAAATAAAGTGCCTTTAAGTCTTCAGTATGCCTGTCTCTCTTAATTTCACTATCTTCTGCTTTAAGAAATAATTACGTTCATTTTGATAAATCAGCTTGTGCAAACAAGGTGAACATTGATTATGAGCTGATTAAGTTAAATAAAATATTAACATAAACACTTATGTAATGTAACCTGGCAGCAACTTGCTTATTCTTAAAAAGGTGATTTTTTAAAATGTGTTTTCTATGAGTCCTGTTTCTTCTGAAAAATATCTATAAATTCAACAGGTGACACTATAGATAATCCAGTAATCAGTGTTTCACCCGCCATTTCATGGACCCATAAACTACTGCAGTTTTACTTACATGACTCTAGCAAATATTAATGTATGTAAATAACTTGTGAAACATCTAGTTATCACTCTGCCCATATTAGCTCTTTCATACTAATGATTTATTTTCATTTTCTCCAGGATATAGACCTGCGGCTAACTGGATTTGATTTATAAGAGGGGATTCTGCAGTAAATGGCTGCTCTCTTCATATTGCTGCTATGGAAAACAGAATTGTCAATAGGATGTAGTCTGATAAATAGTGCTGAGTGAAGATGCAGCTCCAATAAGTGTGAAATCAATGGAAGATACTTACCGCGTGAAAAGCCTTTTGAGATTTTTCTGACAGGCACCTATTTAGGAAACTTGATCTGTTTCCTTCGGTTGCTCTGTTTTTACACCCGTGGATACAAATCAGATTGCTTCACTGTAGTTACACAACTAATGTGGGACCATGGCCTTTCCAAGATCCATGTGGCTGAACTGTGTATGGAGAGCGATGATAGTCCGCCTGTTACACATGGGATTGAATGCCACTTTCGCTTTTTGTATACTTGGATTTTTGCTTCACGCTACAGCTGTGTCCTCCCAAAAATTGGATGATACCAACCCAGTGGTGACCACCAACTTTGGCAAGATAAGAGGGATTAAGAAGGAACTTAATAATGAAATTTTGGGGCCCGTTATTCAGTTTCTTGGGGTTCCGTATGCTGCCCCTCCAACAGGGGAGCGCCGCTTTCAACCTCCTGAGCCTCCGTCTCCCTGGGCAGATATCAAAAATACTACTCAGTTTGCTCCAGTGTGTCCCCAGAACATTATAGAAGGCAGGTTGCCTGAAGTGATGCTTCCCGTGTGGTTTACTAATAACTTGGATGTAGTTTCCACCTATGTACAAGATCAGAATGAAGACTGCCTCTATTTAAATATCTATGTCCCAACCGAGGATGGTGAGTTAATAGCAGGCGAAACAGGGAGATCTTTTTATTTTCCTGTTCTACGTTCTAACAATATTAATTCACGTGTACTGGTAGCACGCATGGCTTTCTTTGTTTGCATGCCAGCATATTACATGTATGCATGCTGCTTTTCTGTGTATGCATCTGTCCTTGGGTTTTGTTTCTCTTTTTTTTTTTTTTTTTTTCCTTTCTGTCTACACTCATTGTTTTTCTTCCACAGCACGTGTATTTTTAGGTCAAAGTTGGTGCCTAATTCTCATTGCCACCCACTGACTTCTGGGAAGATGCATCAACATCTTATCCATTGCATGTGCAGGCACAACGAGTTGAGAATCTTCCGCACCTAATAAAGCAGGTCATATTTAAGTTAGATAGTGGTGTTGCATGCTCCTACTGTCTGTGATGGAGCTCCATGTTATTTTCTAGTCTTCTATTCATTTTTCAGTCAAAAGAATATCCAAGGAATGTGCCAGAAAACCCGGCAAGAAAATTTGTAGAAAAGGAGGTATGTATAAAGTGGACAAAAAAAAAATAAATATGGGGGAAAGATTGAAACCTTGCAAAGGAAGAACGAATAATACAGCTGAAAGAGGCTGGTTTGCTGATGCCGTGAAGTGAACTGTTAGGGACTGTCTTGTCCTAATGAAGCCAGAAAGGTATTTAAAGAGAGGACCCTGTGAAGCAGATGAGAAGATAACATTTGTAAAGCCTGAAGTCAGTTGCACCTGATCATCGCTCTTGCACTATCTCATTCTGACCTTGTTGGCAGCCCCTCTTGTCTTGGCCTCGTGGTTTGGAGGAGTGTCTGTCACTCGTACGTAGATTCAGTATGTTGTATATGCATGCACAGGAGGTAGCTCGTATGCCTGGGGCCTGGTGCTATTGCCATTGAAGTTGCTGGCACGGCTCCACAGCTCTGTATTCCAGTGGTATAGCATAATGGCTGTGATGTATTATAGCAAAGCAAGGCTGAAAATCTGCATTGACTTTCTACGAGATACAGTCTATTTTCTTGGAACAGTGTTAACTTTCTTGAAATGTAGATGTGAAACTCTTTTTCTCGTTTACACGCTTCTAAAAGCGAGCGTTGATTTCCTTTATTATGTGACTACAGCTCTCTTTGTAAAGCCGAAAATCTCTTAAGAGGGGCGTAGGGAAAAGTTAAAATATTGTGACATGGTACTTTGGAAACTAGGCTGCTTTTGGAAGCTTTGGAAACTTGGCTTCTGCCCTTTTTGTGTTAGATAGCATGGGAGAATCTGCAGATTTCCTTGTG
This sequence comes from Cariama cristata, assembly GCF_000690535.1. Classification (NCBI taxonomy): domain Eukaryota; kingdom Metazoa; phylum Chordata; class Aves; order Cariamiformes; family Cariamidae; genus Cariama; species Cariama cristata. The sequence continues at coordinate 22,755 of NW_009625283.1, read as the reverse complement.
AACATTTGCAAATTCCTGAAGCAATTGATGTGTGATATAGAAGCTCTATTTTGGTACTGATTTAAAGTAGGTATTTGGAACTACTTTAAAGTACTAATTTTGTACTATTTTACACATTTGGTTTATATAAAATTATTTTTCTTTATTGTTTTCTTTAAAATAATGTGTTAATAGCTGGACTACATTGGAATCTAGAATAATTTTTAGGGTAAACAAAAAGTAGTGTGGACATATGCGGTTGCCTATTAGCTGTAATCCATATTTTTTATATCAGTTGCTATATGTCCCTGTTATTCCAGAACAAATACATTTTAGGAAAGTGTTATAGCGGGAAATTGTTCAGAGTTGAACTTTGTTCAACTCTGTAAACTCTGTATTGGGTTTTTAAGGCGATATCTAGGCATCTAGGCCTTATTTTCTGACGTTTTTGCTTTTACAGCTCCTACTGATGTTAGTCATAGCTAGTTGTTAATTATTAATTGTTAATTGTAGTTGCTCAGTGTATGCTTTTTTAGATGTCTAAATCCATTTTAATTGACTTAAGGCAATTTGTTTTTAAAGTGTCGGGCTTTGTGGCAACTTCTAATGTTTTCTATTAGGGAATTTTTGCTCAGTGCTGTAAAAATACAATTGTTTAAGCTGGATTCCCAAAGTTGGAAACAAATATAATCAGAGTACTGTGAGCAGCGTCACTTCTTCGCACATCATTCAAGTTAGAATAACTGCTGTCATTTATATGCATTCAATTAATGTGCAGTGCTGCAGCAGTTATTACGCAGTTCATCAAGCGTACGTAATTAGCTGAGCAACTTTCACTTCCTATCACCCAGACACTGATTCACAAAGTCATAAATAAAGATGCAGACCTCCATCATTGTTCTCAGAAAGCATCTTTTCCTATGAGAGAATATTAAAAAAATAATCAGAAAAATAGCAAAAATAAAGGGAGGGAGAGCCCAGTAGTTGAGAAAGTCATGTTTATTGTCCTGTGAGCCTGAAGGAGAATAAAGAGAGAGTTATTTGAAATTCAGTAGGTACCTTTCCAGTTAAATTCCTTACGCACACAGCACAATAAAAAGCAGCAGAAGCCTACCTTTTCCCGTTGATAAGTGCAGAGAACTGAATACCTTCAGCCTGGGCAGTTGGCATAGCTGTCGCAATCTCTGTTCTCCGAGTAACTCATGCTCTACTCACCTGTATATAACCTAAGATTATCCTTGGCTTGGATTGCCCCCATACCTAGTAGTAAACGGAATCGTGTTGTAGAACAAAGTTGCAATAGAGTCAGAGCATCTTAGTAGCAATAGCTGCTTGGAAATAGCATTGGTTTTGTATGACACAGAAGAAAGGCCCAATATGCTCTCTTTTGCTGGATTTTTAGGTTGCGGTAATTTCATTATATTTAGTGATGAAAATTACTGAAAAGAGAAAACATGAAAATAGAGGCAGACTTTTACACCATCTTTTTAATTAATAAAGGATATATAAAGTGACTGAACCAACAACCATATGCTAGTATATATATTGTTTGAATCTTTCTTATTACATGAAATAGATCAAATTAGATAAATAAATTAGTATCTATATTTAATTGTCAGCTGAGGGACATGAGAAAATTCAAAAATTCAAAATTTTCTGATGAAGACAGATGCAGAAATGAAAGGAATTCTATCCATGAGTCATGCTAGAGATTATAATGAGCACTGTAACCATTAGCACCTGTTGGTGGGATTTGGATGTGCTCACTGCAGAGACTACAAAAGGATAGGCTGGAGCTGGGTGAAAAGGAATGAGGCACTATAGCACGCTTTTTGCTAAATATGGATGCCTATATTTCAGCATACTTCATCTTCATTTTACTGATTCAATAGATAAAGATCATCTGGTTTTGTGTCTTTTGCTTCAGGTACGTGAAGGTCAGAGGTTACTAGTTCCACTATGGGTATGCATACAAGCAGAAATCTCTGTGTTTGCTAGGGCTGCTTTTAGAAAAACTTTATAAAAGCATCTAATTAATTTTATGTTGTTTTTTTAGAGGCTAGCCTCCATAATTCTAAATTTTAGTAGAACCTAGGTTATATTGTAGGTAATGCCATTTTACTGGCCGATATTAATTATGCTGTTGATTATGTGGTATTTCCTGAATTTCCTGACAAAGTTTTGCATCATTTCTAGGGAATACCTGAACAGTTTTGCACTCTGTTTGGTATTTCAGGTCTCTACTTTACTTTATAGTCAAAGCACAAGTATTTTACTTTTGATCCAGAATGACAGGGTAACTTATCTCTTAGGAGGACTGTATATCCTGCTTTAGCTGCATGCTTGTGTTTTTTTTAATACTTCATATTTATTTCTTTGCGTTGCAACAGTTTGCACCATGAATTTCCTACTTTAATGACAACTACATAAAGAAAATTTGAAAATGATTGCTAATATGACCACTAAAAGAAACCCCAGGTATTGTGTGTTCTGCACTTGGGATGACAGTGCGCTCTTTCTTATGAACCTGCACTAAAGCCTTCATATTGCCTGAAGATATCTGAATGTGAAAATGTGGAAGTGGAGTTTTTGTAGAGAATATGATACCTACGCAATGTCATGGAACTAGGCACATGCAGTTTTGAATACATTAGTATTTGTAGGAGAACTGGGAGAAGAATAAGGGAAGAAATAACTTGATCCTTACTTTTATGTTTAGGAATTATCAGTGGCTAAGAGACCGCCCAACGTCAGTGACTTCTTCACATGTGGATTCTGTTTCTTATTCTAGTTGGTGGAGTGAATAAATTTTAAATGCAAAGAATCATGATCTGAACTACCTCATTTGAGAGTGTAGGATTAGACAGCTCTATTAATATTTATGCCTCCTAATGGGCTACTTGATTTTCAGAGCAAAGCTCCCAACACCATACTTTCTGGGTTATGGCTGTGGTTACTATGGATGCATAGGAGCATATACACATACATACAAATACATTATTGGAAATGAAACACAAATCACAGTGCTATAATCTCATCCTGCTTTGATCATTCATTGTTTTCAGTAGAGAATATGTCACACCAGTCCTGATTCCTAAATGGCACTCATAACTTTAAGGCTTTTAGGCTTAGCAATATGAATTTTTTTTACAAATCTAAGCAACAATCAAAAGAAGAATGAAAATGTTACCCTGTGTTTCTGTTTGGTGTTTGTTCCAATACTCCATTTAACTATCCTAGAACTATTTACTTATCATCATATTTTTGGAAAAGAGGAATTAATGCAACATGTGCAGTTCCTATGGACTTCATTAAATGAACTTCTTTCTGTATATCTGTTTCAGCTCTCAAATCAACCAGAAAAGGACAAGCTGAGACCTGTTAAAATGTGTATTTCCACTGGCAAAATTTATCAATTGATTATCAGATTCTTTTTTTCTAAATATGTAATGTAGAAAATAATATCAAAGTAATGGACTTGTAAATGGTATATTGTAAAAAATGACTGAAGTATTCTTTCTCCATGTAAATGAAAAGTACGAAATCTGAGGCGTGAGCCTCCATCGCTGTAGACGGAGCTGTGTCAAAATACGTTGCATTGCCAGTAGGCTAAGAAGATGCATTTGCAGACTATTACCAGGGCTCATCATGACTTGAGAGTGAGTGTCAAAGCCCACAGTGCTACCTTAGTGCATGTTTTAGTGTATATCAGTTGTTACAAAGGGTATAGATCTTCATTAGGCCACTTTGAAAATTCATAATGAATTATTTGCCTGAAGTATATTTGTGTCAGTAGTGGCCTGCACACATTTGAAGTTTTGCCCCCAATCACCCTTGCCGGCTCCTGGCTGAAGAGCCTTCATCCTCATTCTGGCCTCGTGAGGCCAAAATTCCTCCCTGTGGTATCAACATGCACAAATGTAGCCCATAATCCTTATGCACTAAGACACCAAGACTGTTCTCTTTTTCTATTCCTTTTTGAAGCACTGTATTCTTGTTTTTCATTCGTTGGATACCACTGCAGCGTTCCCTATTATACTAGTAATACATGGAAGAAGATAATGAAGCAAACACTGTCTTGTACAGACCTTTTCATCCTTTCACAATCTAAAGCTGTTAGTGTCAGTTAGCAGCATTTTTCAAAGATGTGCAGTAGGTTTATGTCATATTTGAAATAAAATAGAATGCTTAAACTCTGATGTACTTTCTACAGTCCTCTTTCTGGGTGAGCCACTGCTTGACAATAGAAGACTTTGCAGACTGCATTTTAATATTCCAGTCATCTTAAATGCCATCAACACTGGTCAAAGTCCTCTGTAAATGTCTGGTTGTTCAGGCTCTGAGCTGCTGCTGGCCACACAGTCGTCATGCTGTCATTGCTTTGTTCATATACCTTGACAGTGCTTATAGCTCTAACAGGTCTTAAATTCTGATCTAATTCCATTACTTGTCCATTATTTTACTGCTTGCTTTTCGTTTTCTGCATCCTCCCACACACAGGCTCTAAAATAGTACCGTTACCCTGATAATACTAAGTCGGATAAAACTGGTTTGTGCTTCTTCCCCTGGCCTTTCTCGGGTTGGACAAGCTGTACTCGGTAAACAACTGTGAGATGGTTTTCCTTTCAATCTGCTAGTTTCTGATTTATCATTTAAAGCCAGAATGGACAAATGTTATGAAAAGTAGCTACATAAGTATATTTGCACATTTTCAGAAGGAATATTTGAGTAACTAATATGACTTTTGGATAACTATTATTTTCTGCTTGCTTTTTTGTCATTTTTTCCCTGTGCTGTATTATTATTCTTTTGCTTTTCTCTGTGTTCATGCTCTTCATTTCTTTGTTTCCATATAATACACATGCAGACAAGTATTTTTAAGTATTCTTTGCATATTTTTTTGAAGCTTGAAACATGATGCTTACATGTGTCAAACCATTCTTAAGGATCATCTCAATTATAATGTTAATAATCTGCTTATGACTTGAATATTGCTCCAGTATAATTTCAATTATTTTTTCAAATTCTTTTCACTTATAATTCCTTAGCCCTCTTCATTTTTACTTACTTTATGTTGTCAAATTTACATGTCTTCTTTACTTTGATATGTATAGTATTATTAATTATGCTCTGCATTCAGAACCCAACAGCTTTAATGAGCTTAACATAAATGAGATTTGTTTCTGGGATATCAAACTATTTCCTTTAGTTTTAATATTAATATCTCTTATTTTACTTTCTCATGCTTGTAATAATGAAGTTTTATCCTAAGAAGAAGCAGCACTGCACAACACAAGGCTAAAGGAAGTGGGACAAGGCTGACTTTAAGCCACGTTGCACCTATTTAACACATTGCCCGGACCAGAGCCACCTCGGGGCTGCTCTAAGTGAATGCAGAGATTGCAGGACATATGGAAAAGGCATAGGGCAGGTGCTGTAGCTGATTTTCCCTTCCAGAGTTTTGCCAAAGTGTTTTGAAACACTTCAGCAGCAACAGTAAATCACATTGCTAATTCCTCTGCTGTGGGAATTCTTTTAATATCCCTTTATGCTATAAAAGCAGTAATCAGAATCTGCCCTGTAGAGTTTTCCATATGCTTTTTATTGAGAGGGGCTTTTGCCTTTCCTATTCATACTAATAGTACAGCAAATGCACAGTACGTTTAGTCTTAGGAATGCGTTTGAAGAGAAGGAAAACTGTCTGGCTGAAGAATTTCTGGGTCTTCAGCTGATAAAGCTCTGGAAGAAGTTCCTTTACTGAAATACCATTGCCTTGCAAAGGTCTGTCCACCAATGGGGGACGGAGGGAGAATAAGTCTTCTGCAGGGTTTCTGTATTAGCAGGGTATAACCGGTATATTTGACCAAAAAGACACATTTTGGGAGAAGGTCGTAGCCAGTATGAGGAGTAAACTTTAGCAGCAGCTGTGCTGGAGTGCTGTGCCCTAAAGGAAGGCTTGCAGTCCCACAGCAGCTGTCAGGGGCTCCTCCGCACATGGACCTTTTCCCAGGTATTTTATGGTGGTCCAGGATCTGCCTCTTTATGTTGCAGAGGAATCAGAATACAGTTTGTATGCTGCTGTGGGTGCTGTTCGCGTCGTCTTTCTATTGATGGTCATTTACAATTCAATGTCTTGTGAGATGCTGACTTATCACATAGGATGATTAGGTTTCGGCTATATCCATGTCAGTGGCTTTGGATCAGGCCCTGCAAGGGTGAAGTACTGAGGTCTCTCAGTACGATTTAATATTTGTTTATATAATTTAATCTTTATATTATTCTCTAATGTGTGGAAAATCATATATATAGTATATATAGAGAGAGATAATCTAGTAAGGCAAAATCTGTAGGAGAGAGACAGTCACTTATTATTTGTATTTGTTTTCTGGAAAGCTTCCAGTTGTTAAATTTCACCCTTTTTGTAAAGGCCTTCTTTAATTATTAGCTGAAAATCAGGTATTTATGTAATTACCATAATTATATCTACACATCTAGTGTACTTGCAATTATTTCATTAAAAATTGTAATTATTATACAATTATAGGGGATAATGACGTCCTTGTAACATGTTGCAGAAGCCCTAATTAAATGGTGGCATAAATGAATTGGAAGTGATTTTGAAGTTTTGAATATTGTTTTATCAGAAATATCAGAAGTGATTCATCTACATTATGAACTGGCAGTAAAACCCCTCCAAAGTTATTTTGAGAAAAGATTCCACAGAGCTCATGGAAAAGGATTTGTCTCTATTGCCTTTCTGTCTTTACTTTCTGTTCTCTATATTCTTACACCTTAAAAACTGTCTGCAGGTTTTTAATGGCAAGGTGCATTGTATAAGAAGAAGATTGCACAGCTTGCTGAATCTTTCTAGAATGCTCAGCCCAGAGCAAATAAGATCTACGTGCAAGCACAGTCTGTACTCAGACAGCTGCCTTCTATACAGAGGGAAAAACCTATCCAACAGTTGGTTCAAGGTGATGAAAAAGCTCCACTAAATATAAGGAGGTTTTCATTATGTGCTGAGTTTTGATGATCTGCTTATAGACTGGAATGCCCAAATAGTGCAAGTCCAGGTGTTGGGGAAAGAAAAAAAAATTCCTCTTGTAGCACAGATCCATGTGATGGTCCAAGCACAGGAGGTGGACTAAGCAGTGTGGATACAGAGGAACCCTGTGGAACATCTCCCTTTCTCTCCTCCAGAGTGGGTGGGGAATGACAGGCAAGGATAACATATGCCAGAATCTACCAAAACCTCAGGATCACAGATTTCTCATCCTCTTTCATGTCAACCTTCTGTAGTGTACAGATGATCTCTCTTCTCTCCTTTCAGTTAATTTTAAAAGTCATTGGAAATGGCAGAAAGGCATACATAATTTTCAGGCTTATTTTATCATTCTGCTTTTTTACATCTAATACAGTGTGTTCTTAAGTGATGGGCGTATAACAGTGTACCTATGGCATGACTGGCAACCATGCGGCCACCCTTACCATGACATCCGCCTCGGTGTTGCTTCTAAAGACAGCACCCTGCCGTGGGGCTGCGGCTCTGGGCAGCCTGGAGCTATGTACAAACCAGCTGGAGGGGCCTCCCATCTCTCTTGCACCCGGCTGCTTACCTCCCACCTACCAGCTGGGGCTCCTCCTCCAGTCTTTGCTCCCAGTTTTGTTAGGGGAATGACTCATGCCCATTCTTCCCAGTTACTTCAGATGCATTTAGGCAGGTTAGACAAACTTTCTGCTTAATTCACATCAGCTCATTTTGGCTCAAGCCTGATTAAGGATGGTTTGCAGGGTCTGCTCTAATCCAGAATTTTAATGTCCCACAAAAGGATAGAAACGAAGCTCCAAGAGGCAGGAGATCCTGGAGGTAGCAATAATGTCTTACCATGCCCCAAGCTGAAGAAAGACCATCCATCAGTGGCCTGGAGAAGAGCTCCCGGCTTGTACCACCTTGTGTCACGGTTCCTTGCTGAGGCAGCCAACACAAGAACCGATTTGCTCATACGGTTGTGGGGCTTTTCTAAGGACTTGCTGCCCTTAAACCAGATGCTGAGCACCACCATTGTTGTCAAGCTCCTTTCCAGAGACCTGGCAGGGATTTTTTTTTTTAGTTTCTGCCAACACTACTCTTTGCTTTTCAGTCTTTAATATAGTAGTATTAACATAGTGAACAGGCAAACAGAATATACCATTCACCAGCTGGATCTAGCTGAACCAATAAGAATTTAGTCTCTGAGAATCCTCATTCTCAGAGCAATGCTTTTAACAAGATGGACCCAGGGATAAAGGAATATGAAACATGCATTTCTCCATGCATATGTGGATACGTATACAGTCGTAAACAGATTTGAAAGCTCAAAGGAGAGCTATTACAATTTGTCTTACTTGATTGCAAAATTGATATTGATTCATATGTTTTCATATTTATTTTAAAGTGCCGAAAAAACCCTTGGACTCTTTTTAAAAATTTGAACTTGGTTGCTGAAAGCCAGATCTAAAATACTTTCGTAAGCCAAACAGAAGCTTTTGCATATTTACCTACTCCAAGACTGCTTTCATTAATGATAGTGCCCTATGATGTACGTAACACTTTGGATCCATGAAATATTGCTGTATATGGCTGTTGCAGAGGCAGGTTTATTTCAGGAAATTTCACAAGAAATCATCAGGCTGTAAACCTAAATTTTAAAATTTTAGTCCTTTCCCTGTTTCTCTATGATGCCAAACTCAGGCGAAGCAGCTCTCCATATGAATCAATTAACAGCTGTGCTATGTGGAAGTGGAAAGAGAATTGTTTGTTTTCTACACTTTTCAGTCATTAACTGAGCTGTTCGTTAATGACAAATGGATTACTTTTGCTGGAAACAATAACTTTTGAAACACAAAATAATTGCTATACCTAAGTGCCGAAGCACCTGCAGTCTCTTTTATATGAAGCCTCCATAGATGAAGTCTCACATAAAGGAAGAAACAAAAGATGCATCGATTGTCTTTTCTTTAAAGTGCCATGAAACCCTTGATTAACTGGCAATTCTTGCAGTGTTGCAGTTGCAGTTCAAAAGCACATTAAGATACCAGATCATGGGAGACGGGTGCTTGAGTTTTATAGAGACACGGATGATTGCTGAAGAGGTCACAGTAAAAGTGTCCCCCATCCTGAATCTGGGCCTGTTAGCAGAAATCCCTCGCAGCCCCTTCTGTGTGCATTATATTCTGCGACGTTCACATGTGAAAGAGAACATTGCCCCTTGAACTGTGAAAGAGTCATGTGTTTTTGACAGGCTGGTTTTGTTTCCTTTCCTGACATCTTTGAAAGATGGCTGCCGAAATGTGGTTAGGCGTGAGAGGGACGTTGGCTTGCAGAGGTGAGCTGGGAGACAGAAGATGAGCTGAAAGAAGCAGGAAGGGGATTTGACAGCAAAGAAGGCTCCTGACAAACAATGTTGAAGCAGGTGTACAGTGCCAGGCAGTGTGCGAACCAAGCACAGAAATAGGATTAAAAGGCTCCTTCCCTTTAGGCAAAGTAAGACCGAGAAGGCGGCAGTGCACAATTCCACCCTGCAGTTTTAAGTGACAGAAACTATTTTTCTCTCCAAAGTTTGCTAACGTATATTAGTTGCTGTTTTTCTGCCCAGAGCTTTGACATACTCAACTACAAGCTAGTTTGGCTGAGTATCAGCACAACAAACAAGCAGCAGTCAAATGAGAGAGGAAGAAAAAAATAATTTACCAGAAATGCTCCATAGCCCTTCCACGCTTGGTATTTGCACTGTGCAAGTGGTCTGGCTGTCACCCCTCTCCAGCGCCTGGGCATGTGTTAGATGACATGTCACAAAGCAGTTTGACCTAAGGTAGAGCAAAAGCTAGCCCTTGATATCGCTCAATTAAAATTAGATGAACTCAGCAGTAAGTCAGATTTTGGCCTGTTGTCTGAATTATGAATATTCTTCTCAATGCTGTCACTTCCTTAAAGAAATACAGCGGTTTCTTTTGAATTTTAAGTGACTTTGGATTGAAAATCTGTGTGAGTGATTATTTGGCTCAGTGAATACTGTTGTTATTATTAGCAATTTTGGGTGTTAACCTCTTCAGTGCTGAAATCTCTAAGAGCAGCATGACATTTTACGGGCACTCAGGAACTAGAAAGGTTAAGAAGCCATTGAAACACATTCAGGAAATGTCATAATTTTCAGGCTGATGAAGTGCTAGCCTGGAAGAGAACAAAGAAACGATAATAATAATTTCATTTACTTTAAGCTTGCAAAGAAGACAGTTTAAAAGAGAGCGGGCCATAGACACTAGCTGGTTTTTGGTTTTGCCCCCATTAGTTATGTTTTTTTCTTCTGTAACCCCAGAAATGTGCTGTTTAAAGGGAGCTTGGGTGCAGAGGGATGATTTGACACAAAGCCAAATGTCCCTTTCCAGTCATTCTGGACCTCACTAGACTTTTCCCATTCCCTCCCTCCTCCCCTGGCTAAGCAGCATCTGGCCCTCTCCCTCTGGTGAACTTGTGTGACTCTATTTCAAGTATAGATTTAGTTATTAAATCTGGAGATAAAGTATGGATCTGTTCCACTAATCAGATACTACAGTGATTAGAGCCATAGAAGTACTTGGAGAGATCAATTAGATTAGATTATCAAATCATTATAAGCAAACTCTTAAAGACAAAGCAATAGAAAGTAATCCTGTGTCACTGTATTTCCTTAGAGAATATTTATACTCTCATGTTGTTTGTTTGCATCTGTTTTATATACACGTGCTCAGATGGCGGTGGCACCGACCCTCACGCTCAGAACTGGGCTGGAGGACAGAATAAACCAATTTCTACCATAAAGCGCTCTCTGTGTTGCTAGTCACAAGCTAAACCACGTTATTGCTTGTAATCCAGGTGAAAAAACACATGCATGTGGAAATCTTACTTTATAAAGCAATTGTGCAGTTTCTTGGGGGAGCCCATTTCAGGTCTCTGGGGTTAAGTGGGAAACCTTCTGTGACCTCTCTTATCTTATTCTGTATTTGTTATTTTGACCGTGGAATCTTGTTTTGACCACTTTTTTTGCATAAACCCAGTGTTATGAACCAACACTAGCTAATTCAAGTAAAGGTTTGTGATTAATTTTTTAGTATTTTGTTTTCAGGGCTCCTGTGAAAATGATTTTCCAGTATATAATAGCCATTCGTGTCAGTCCTAAGCCTTGAAGTTGTGTTTTCTACAGCCTGCAGTGTCATTTTCTTAACATGTATTTATATATGTATATGAGCTTTTCTGTATTAATATATATTTTAGTAAGCACTCCAGCCAATGCTAATATACTGTTTTCATGAGAGAATTGGCAGAATAGTATACATCAAAGGCAACAATTAGTGTATTTTCATTTGACTTGTTCAGCCTATTAGGTTGTTAAATTTTGCATAGAAAATCATTAGCATGTTTAATTTGGGAAGGAAGCTCTTGGAAGAGGAGTTGCGGACGTAAATCAATCAGCGAGGAGGCTCTCATACAGTGTTACAGCAGCAGCTAGAGCTCTGAAATATGATGAAATATTTTCCCATGTTATTAACTGTAAATGCAAAGAAGTGAAAAAACTGCAGGATTATCTCTGGCTTAGGAGTTAACAAAGAAGCTTCCGATGGTTTTGTCTAATATTAAAATTTAGAGCAAGATTGTATCACATTCTTTTCTTACTGAATACTGGCATAGAAGTACTGGTTTGCAATTGCAGTGTACCTGCCCTTTTTTGAATGAAGGTGAAGGACATCCGAATCAGGCTTGACATAACATAGTTCATGGGGTTTGGGTTTTTTTTTTCTGTCCCTAAAACTAGTTCAAGAACTGTTGCATTGCAAGTGATGTTGCAACTGTTACGAATGTTGCTTGCTTCAGAATTAGCTGAAGTTGAAAAAGTAACAGAAAAAGCTGTGAAGTGCCTTTTTCCCCATCTTTATTGGGAGCATGTGACCTGACATTCTGGCACTTTAGAAACAGTTATCTGATATTAAACAAATTCAAAAAAGTTTGGATTTTGACCAATTAAAGTCAAAGAGGAAAGGTCAGAAATCCACACCAAAATAGAACAAAAATTAAGTGAATATTCCATCATACAGCAGCTAATCAGGGCTTTTGTGTGCCCTGCTGTGCCAATATCTATTCAGAAGCTAGTCATTATGTCTCTGTTCTAAAAGAGAACTAATTTTGAAGACTTCACTGCACTAAAATCAAGTAATTTACTGCCCTTTTTTGCTGTGTTTTTATGATGTTTTGCCTGATTAAACATTCAGCACTAGACGTAGTGGCTTCTGGTTTTGTCCCTGCACTTTTCAGGTTCAAATTTCTTTGAGTGCAGTTACTATTCTTTGGTGCCAAAGTACTTGATTGCCTTCATAAACTAGGAAATTTAGCAGCAAAACTGACATAAGTATCAGGATTACATTATTGATTATTTTGAAGGCACAAAAATCCATAAAGTCCTTTCCATTGTACTCCAGTGGAAAGCACCTGTACCCATTTGCACTCAGTAGGTAAATTCGTGGCCACATAAAAGAAAATCATGAAATTCACATCAAGTTTTACAAGATGAGGCCCAAATTCCCATCTCTAAAAGATGAACAGACATAAGCTTAGAGGCAGATGCAGGAGATCTGAATATTCGGTAGATTTCGATAATTTTTCCTGAGATACATAAATATCTTTCCCCTTTCTTTGTTCTTTTTTTTTCTTCATTCTTATTTTCTTGAAATAATTTTGTACCTGACTTGTATCATAGCCTATCCCATAGTAACAAATCTCTTCTACCTTTTTTGACACCTTTTTCTTTTTCCTACTGTCAGAGTATTATTGTGTCTGATTTGTCTTTATTTAATGTTTCCACCTCCATTTTTTTCATTTTAGAAACATTTACTACTTCTTTAAGGCTACAAAATTATGAGCTATTTGTTTGCACTATATACTTTAATTTTTCTCTTTCCATTCAAGATGGAGAAACTAGGACAAAAGAATGGACTTCTGCAAAGTCACACACAGAGAGTGAAAGGGACTGCCTATCATTGTGGAGCTGAAATTAAAACATCCTATTCTTTTTATCGCATGTTTATTTTTTTGGGCCGGGTTGTTTATGATGATCCTGGGCTGCTTTTATGGTTCATGTAGCTGAAGCAATGCTTCTTGTCTTTAATTCCTGCACAACTTAATCCTGATCTTTCCTAAGTGCAAGTATTTGTCAGTCAGTTACCCCCCATAGGGGTGAGAATCACGTCTTAGCTTAGCTCATGAAATATTTTCTGCCTCCCACTTGTCTTGCTGCCTTACAGCCTCCAAATAGGGAAAAAGAAAGAGAGGATTGCTGCAGCTTTTATTAATTATTTACGTGCTGTTATCAAACATTCCTAGAGTGCCGTAAATTTACAGGCTTTAGTACAAACTTGGAGAAAACAAGTTCCCTGCTGTCGAGAATTTACAGTGAAGAAAAGACAACAGAGGTGAAGATATAAAGCCAGTGAATGTAGTAAAGTAGTGCAGAATACAGGAGTTTTGATAAGAAGGGATTGCCGTAATACATGATGTGAAGGAGCAGGAGAGCAAGAGTGCTTGGATGTTTGCACAGAGTGCCCAAAGAGGAGAAAGAGGCAGCAGTAAAAGCCTGTAACAAATAACGTACAGGGATTACAAGGAAAGCAAAAGGATTGACCTGATTTGTGCGTTTACCACTCAGCGTCTTAGTGGTGCTCTTTCAGCTCCTGAATATAATCATTTAACTCAATGGGCGGCAGAGGCAAGCAGATGTTTCAAATGGAGACTGACATGATGGAACAGGTCTCTCTCTCCACCATGGCTAGTTCTGGTGTGCTCCAGTTAGTGACTGTTCCCAAAAGTCACAGCAAACAATGGGAAATGGCCCCTTTAGAGGAATTAATGACACATTCAGCCTCTAGCACAGGGCTTGCTTTTGGCCAGTGAGAGTAGCCACTGTATTTCTGTTCCTCCCAGAGGCAGCAGGGTGATGGCAAAGTGCTGCATCAGATAGATGCCCGCTGAAGCTGGTTTTTGAACTCCGTCCCTAACCTCATGTAGAACCATTAGAATTTTCACCTTTTTGGTAAAAAATGCATTTTTAGATGCATGAAAGGATGAGCACAAAGAGTAAAAGTATCTACACAACACAGAGTAACCAGAGGTGAATAGGCTAGACTGAGCTTATGGAGATCTGCAGATGCTAACGTTATTTCCCAGTGACTTTGTTATGGTGTTATGCATTGTGTGGTAGTGTACATTGTACGGTAGTGTGCCGTTGTCCCATGTGGTACAACTGCTGCTATGGAGATCACTTGAAATAATGGAATATTAAATGGCATAATATATGATAGAATAATCAACACTTTTTTTTTTTTTTAACGTTATGGCTAAAACAGTACAAATTTTTGCCTAGAAAAAACAGTGTGTCTGGGTGCTGTCTCACCTTGTTCTGGTCGGTGCAAAGGGCTACTCCAAGTCACTTCTGACCATGTATTCACTTCTTTTCTGATCAAGTGTTGTTCATTGTACTGAAGAGCCACAGAGTATATTCAGAGACTCAATCCGCATGTATTTAAGGTCTTCACTTAAGCAAGCTCCTAAGGGGAGCAGTTGTGGAACCTGGGGCTTATCCAGAGGTGGCTCAAGGAAGGCATGGATTTAAAAGACTTGCCTGGTGGTAACGTTGCCATTTAACTGTTACAGGAGCTGGATTTGTCCCATAGTTTGCTGGAAGTGGAAGGATGACTCCTAGGGACTATAAAGCCCCTGGACATTACTTTGGCAGTTTAAAGTGATTGTAAAGTGTCTGTAAGTCTAGTTAAAATGTTATTATAAAAAAAGGCATAATTGTAGTCAGTGTGTGAATTCTGAGCAAGACAAATATTTGTATGGTCGTGTACTTTCACCCTGAGCTTAAAAGACATTGCTGTTGGCCTTCTCTACTTGCAGTTGCATTTATTTGCTTATTTACTGTAACTATCTTTTCACTAACTTTAAGAGGGAATATTTTAAGGTACAGGTGTGGAGTATATGCATCTAAGCCTGTGGACAAAAAGATCAGCTAAAAGCTATACACGGGAATGAATGCATAATCAGCAACCTTGTGCTTGCCTGTTAGAACAAAATAGCATTGAAGAACAGAACAGTTGACTGTAATGTAAGTTGCAGTTACTTCCCTGCCAGGGCAGCAATCCTCTTGAGGCTGTCATCTGTTGCAACGTGAGCGATTGCTAATTGCTTTTATGAAAGCACCAGCTTCAATTATATTTTTAGTGTGTCACCTGTACAGCTTTATATTTGCATGTATTTAGAAAGGCATTCATGCAACGCTGAAAAAATTAGCAAACAATCCTATGAAACTTAGATTCACATTTGAATTGTAGCATTAAACACGCTGAAGCCGCAGAACAAACTGTATCGTACCTATCACGCTTTCAGTTTGGAAAAGTGGGAAGAATGCAGTGTTTCGCTAACTGTGAACGCTGCCCACACCTCCTTTTGATCTTCTGGATTTGCACCTGACACCGATGAAATGATGTTCCACAGAGCAAGTGCTTATTATTTGTTAGCTGCTTTTGGTGTGAGACTTCACAGATGCAGCAACACGCCCGAAATGCTGACTGTTCAAGCAGATGTTAAGTGCTTAGCAGTTTTATAGGAAGAGCTGATGTCCCTGATAACTGATTTTACTGAAGGCAGAGGAGGCCTTAACTACACATCTGAGGTTCACCTTGAGCTTTGCAAAAATTCAGATTTGGATCCAGACTGTCTGGCTTGCGCCAATGCCGCCTTCAAGGAAGAGATAATTAAAATGACTTTTATGACTTTCTTGGAGTCATCATGTCATTTGTTCTGGCAGCAGATGCGACAAAATTATTGCACTTATTTTAAGTTTTCTATGTTATCTTAATAGCCCAGAAATTTTTTAAAGGAGGTTTAGCTTGTGTGGAATACAGTGAAAACCGCATTAATGCCAGTATTTCTCTAAGCCTGGCTTTTCAATATCCATACTCATTTTATGGTCTGCGGTAGCCAGGGTTGAACTGCTTTATTGTTTTGCTCTCTTTTAGTGAATCAGAGTAATTGTAATTCTTCACAGTAATAAAGCAGAGACCTGAATTAGCAAAAATCTGATCCCTAATTGACCTTATCTTGCTGCCAGTCTGATGTAATCCAGATTCTGACGTGATCTTGCCCTCCTTTCTTGTGAAAAAACACTCAATCTCATTGATTAAAAAACTTAGTTTTCTTAAAAAAGAAAAAGAAAAGAATGTCTTTCAGGCATTTTCCACTTTGGGAATATGTTTTATTGGTTTCCACAATTAAAGTTGTTTGCAATTTTAAAATTGAATATGTTGCTGATGTGATTCCGCATTCTTGGATACATCTGTGTCTTTGTGCATATGGTGGTGCCTATAGCGGTAAAATTCTGCTCCAAGTGCAGTACAGCAGCTAAAAACTGTGGTCCCTAACAGTTTTGGGAGGTAGATGTAGATTTTCTTTCCCTCCCTTTATTTTTTTTTTTTTAAGCAAGAAGAAAGAAATTGTGTTATATAATTTTAATGAAATGGTATTCAGATTAAATAATTATAAGACAGACTTGTAGTAACCTACTGATTACTTTGTGCTTGGGAGTTACTGTTGTAGTAGCTGAAATCATTGGTAAAATGGCAATACAGAAAAGACATGCTGTTTATTAAAAAACTATTACTAGATGAAATTAAGATGAATTTTTAGGGTTTGTAAATCAAAGCAATATAAAAATAAAAGCTGAGAGTACATTTTATGGATTTTCAATCCTATTAATATTTATTGAACTAAAATTCTTTAGTTTCTGTGTCTCAGATACTCTGTCATGCAATAACACAGGGTTGTCTGAGACGAAAATTAACTTGGACCCAACTGAAATCAAAGTGAAACAATTTCTTCATTTTCATTCCTCAGACTGACAGAAATATATAAAGTAGAAAAGTCAGAAAAATATAATAAATAGATTTGAAAAGTCCTTGCTACTTTATACATCAGGGCTGGTTTTAGGAATAAAGATGTGCAAAATTCTTAAAAAAAACAAAAAAAAGGAAAACCCTATTTAATCCTGTATTACTATAGAAATTTAATAGAAATGCAACATTGAGGATTACAATCCAGCCTTCAGAAGTGCTTCTGCCACGTTGTATTATGCTTCTTGCCCACATCATCTGTACTGTTCTGGACCGTAGTTTATGGTACACTAGATTTTTCAGGGAAAGTAAAAAATGCTCACTTCTGCATAGCAATTGCAGGGAAGAGGAAAGCAGAACTTCCCCACGAGCTGTAGTGGTGTTTTACCAGCCGTGGGGCAAGCAGGTAATTTATATCAACACAAATGCATTCTGTATTTACTTAGTTAGATTTATATATTAGTATACATGTATCTTTTAGCAGTTTTATTATGGTAATTTCAGGTATGTTGGCTGAAGTGCCTAATATAAATATTAAAAAGTAATTATACATATGATTTGGAAAAAAGAGAAAAAATGGACAATGATTTTCTTCATGTGTGTAAAAACTGTTGAAAGGTTTGGAAATTTAACCTTCTTACATTTATTTTTTCTTATCTTGGGCATAGGGGAATATTTGATTTAGCTAATCCCAGAGCTTTTAGGGGTCTTTTTAGGGGTCAGGAAAAAAATACCTCCGTTATCTACATTGGGGTCCTACCTTTAAGTAAGAGAACAGGACTTCAGTTGTCTAAAATATTTTTTGCTCTCAGTATTCTCGCTTTCAGAAGTTAAATTCGACTCTCTGCTTCTGAGTTGATAAAATTTCTCATTTTCCTGGCTGCTCTAGGCTTTTCCTGGCCCACATTTCTAGTGTGAAAAACAACAAGAGGAGGTTGTGTATTTTGAAACAGTTTTGAAAACCAAAGCAAACTTTTTTCATACATAACAGAGGAAAAAAGGGCATACCCTATTTGTTTCTTTTCTTCCCCTCTGCAGGTCATCTTTAAACTGACTCTGCCTCTTCGTATTTCTTTTTAGAATGAAAATTTTGGTCACAAATCACAATGAATGTTATGGTAGAATCACTGCAAAAAAAAGTTGTCATTTAAAGTGGAATATCCAACTAAAGCTTAAGTGTAGGTAGCAGCAAACTGTAATGTAAAGTTAAAGACTAGAGCAGAAGGCAGCCTCCTTCTTTGAACAATAACCATAAATATTTACACTTGCAAAACAATAATTCATGGTACACAATAGTCATGGAACATACTGTGTCGATGCTGTACAGCTGTATTTTTATTTTTTAATTTTTTTTAAAAAAAGCAACACCTTTAATGCCCAGGTGCTTTGTGAAGTAGTTTTCACTTGTGGTGGATTCTCTAACATCACGTCTTGCGGCGGCTGGACCCTGGGTGCCAGCTGGTACCATGTAGTGTCCGTGACTCCTGTTGGCCCTCCTGTCATGGCATACGGCTTCCCCCCAGATTTATTACAGGTACTGACAGTAGGGATTCCTACAGACAGAGTTGCTTTACCCATTTGCTTGTTTTTCTTAAATTAAGTTTGAGCAATTAAAATCGTCTATGCTGGTATCAGCTTCAGGCTAAATTTTGTGGGGAAAGCTCAGTGAAGACCTCGTAGCTGTTTGCCAAGAAAAGGTAGAAATGCGCTATTTTGTCTTACAAAGCAAGTTGTTGCAGCTATTTGATGGAGGACCTATGTTCCCCTCGCTCTGCAGCAAGCATGGGGTAGATGTGAGCATGTAATTATAAGACTGTAGACTGTTTCGTAAGGCTTTTGCATAAGAAGCCAAATTAGATTAGTTTAACTTAATTCTGGTGTTTCCTAAACTCCCAGTCTTTGACTCAGCAACCTTAATGTTATTTTAATATCGTTTCTTGAGATTAATACAGACAAAGAGTCCCCATAGGTCCTATAAATCTGATAACCAGATGGAAAATCTAACAGGAGATGTTTCTGAGAAAGAAGTGGAAAATGCATTTTCATATGGAAATAAGAAAATGTCTCTTTATGGTGGCTTTCAGAAAAACTCCTGTAAACTACTACAAAAAGAGGGTGAAATCTTCCTCCCTTTGAAATCAAAGGGATTTACTTGAGAGTTTACGTGATTAGCACAGAAAAGATTGCGGCTGCAGTAGAGGCAGAAGGATTTTTTTAAGAAGCCTTTAAAGTGACATACCGAACTATTACATTCTGTAGATTTCTATAGTAATATTCTGTAGGATCTCATCATGTTTCTCGCAGCAGAAAATGAACTTTTAAAGTATGATTATTTGCTTTATTTATAACACAAAGATAAAATTCAGACTGTTTCTTTAAAAAAAAATTATCATTTTCCTGTGTTAGTTGTTGCCTGAATAGTACCGCGTGTTCACTTAAATCCTGGGGTGGTGTACTGGAGGAGAGGTAGTTACATTTCTTTACAGATTATATTAACATTGGATTAAGAAAGCCACAATAAGAATTATCTACTTGATCTTCCACAATTAAGCATTAGTCTGGTTTAAAGCTTTAAAGTATCAGACAGTACAGCAGTGCAAGTTCTAATTAGCATCGTAGCTAATGCATATATTCATGTTCATGTGAAATAAACATGCCAAAAAGCATAATACGTGTATTATTTTAATACTTGTGGGGGTTTATTGTGATATTAATTACAAATCAGGGTGACAAAAGAGTTATGTAGATGTTCTTCTTATTAATTAAAGCAAAATACACTAATAAATTGATTTTTTTTCTTCCATTGTAAGAATAGAAAGTTGGAAATAACTTGCTGCCCTCACCTTGCCCCCTCTTTGAGATTACAGAAAAAAATACCTTGAGCTACTCTAATTTACCTCCTTTTTCCCAAATATTTGGCTTTACCTTTTCAAGGCATTTTTAGCAATTGCAAATCTATTAGCTGAAAGTTTCATGTAGCTTTGGCTTCAAAAGGCTTAAAGAATGACAGGGAAATACAGTGAGGTTTGTGATTTCCAAACAAATAGGTGCGAGCACTTGTGTGACAGTGATAATCTGTCACTGCAAGTGTACAGCCTGCGCTTTTCCCGGACCTATGATGACCCTTGGGTCTCATCCAGCTTTTTGGGATGACACAGAAGGAAAGGTGCATACACTTTTCCCTCAGGGGATTTTTACATGGATCGTTGCATTTTCATGAGTGTCTGACCCGGAGTGGGGAACGCTCCTGTTACAGGGAGGCAGTGGGTATCTGAGTGACTGCCCGAGTCCCTGTGTGGACAGGCTTATTGCAGTGAATGCTTCTTTCTCAACTTAGCCAGAGAAATAGTTGCTCATATTGCAGGTTATATTAGGCAAGCATCCCCCTTTGACTGTAAAATCTCCATCCCTTCCTCCGCTCACTCCCTTTCTTCCCTCCCCCCCGGCAAAAAGCACATCCTACGGCAGCAGAACCAGCAGCGCCATTTCAAGTGCAGAACTGTACAAGAGAGAAAGGAGGTTAAAAGCCCTTAAAACATATGGCTTGCTTTGGCTTAATAGGAAGTAGGTGGCAATCTCCACAGGGATGCATCATGGTTTTTTGAAGCATTTGTTTCCCAAATACCTTTTTTATGATTTTTCCAGCACAGACATGCAGTAAGTGAATGCAACTAGAATATATGCCGCGGTGTAATACGCACCTTCTGTAAATGTGACAGTGATGAGTTTGACGAGAGAGGAGGTGGCAACCAAAACAAAGACAAAAAGTGCTGTAAGGACTATATAGAAATTAATGCAGGTGCCATTTAGGGTATTGCTGTAGAACCTGCTGATACTGTTTACTTCCCTGCTGAGGTAGAAATCTTTCTCCACTAAAAGCCTTCACAAGAACACTGAGGATATCCCTGTGCAGCAGTGTATTACAGGACACACATCTGAGAGGAAAACTGTTAAAGCCACCTCTTAGTTTTATTGAATTATTACTGCTCTGAGAAAAAAATATACTTTAGGAAAAGCCCAGCTGTTAAATGTAGTGCTTTTGGAGCGAGCGTGTTTACTTCAGCATGGCATTAAAAACGTATTTATCCCAAAAATCAAACAGCAAAAGCTACAGCACTGGATGTAAGAAATGGATTTACAGATCTGGGTTACTTCTCCTACAAGGGCTGGCTTTGAGGGCACTTTCTT
>NW_009625283.1:0-1579 GCF_000690535.1 Cariama cristata | reverse complement strand
CGGGGGTGTCAGCGGGGGAAGGCCGAGCTTGCCAGGGCTGCCGGAGCACCGGGCACGGCCTAAATTCCAGGTTAGAGAGGGCTGAGTAGCTTGTTTCCAGCTCTTTCTGACCTCTTCCTCTCCCTCTCCTTCTCTCCCTTCCTCTCCCTCCCTCCCCGTTCTCCCTGTCTCTCTCTGAAGTGTATAGTACTGGTGCTGAGGCTGATCATAGAGCCGTGAGCATCCCGTGGCAGTTCATAGAGCACTGTGGCAATTTAGGGGTTTTTTATTACACAAAAAAAGGACTCCCATTTCCCTACCCTCTGTCTGTACGCAGCTTCTGTTCCTCGGGATACAACGGTAGAAAATCGAGTGTGTTCCTGTAAAAAAAAAAAAAAAGGTAGAAATTTTAACCATTGTCTAGAAGCCCTCACAATATTGTGACTGCCGTGGCAGGTGAATAATGAGCCACTATGCCGGGCTCCCAGCTAAATGGGGCTTTGTCCTGTCTACGCGGCGAAGGCATCCAGAAGAATGCAGAGCAGTTTTCCAGTACACAATGAATCACTCAGTGAGGCCAAACGACACTCTCCGAGCACTCGTCCCAGATATTACAGCTGTTGAAGGAAGCTGCTTATGAAACAAGGGTAGGCTCAGTCGCTTTGTGACCTTACAGTTCCTGCGCTGTAGGAAATAGTTTGGGTAGCTCTCTGCAGGAATAGTATTGCTTTTAAACCCATAAAGCTCTGCAAATGGAATTACTGGAGTGTTAGAAAGATGTTATGTTGGGACCTGACCTGGTAGGATGTACTCCGAAAGCAGTGTGGTAGTCATTTGGGTAGACCACACACAATTCGTAAGAGAGAAGGGTGTTTAATTCAGAAACTTGGCAAAACAAAGGAAAGGAATACCAGAAAATGGGAGATTTGTCTCTCCCCAGCCGGGAGACCTATCATCACAGTTGTAACATACTTGGTGAAATGGACTTTTACTTGTATGCTCAGCTTCTGCTACAAAGGGAGCTGTGTCAGTATTTAGGTATATAAGTGGGAATTTGGGAAGTTTTGCAAAGCAAAACAGATAATTTAAATGGTACGGACCTAAAAATGATCTCCTTGCTGGGTTTACAATGTGGAAGAGTTCTAGGTGTTGTTGCTGTGACCGCCGTAGGGTGGTGAAATACTGTAATCTAGCTATCATCCCTGCTTTCACCACTCCCATGATCAGTCACATAAGCTGTATTTTATATTGCCCTGTATAAGCTCTTGGAATGATCTGTGAGGAGTGACACTCACTCTTATGCATTAGTGCAATGGGAATATATTATTTACAGGTTGTACTTGCCTTCAATTTCCATCCATTTTTCTCCTTGAAAATTTCATGTGTTTCAAAAGTAGGTACAGTCATAGGTAAGACCATATTCCAGCTAGATTTGAGAAAAAGGTTTAATTTAAACACTTATCCACTGCTGCATCACTTTCTTTACTTCATGAATAATCAATTTCTTAGTGTTGATAATATACATTATTAAACTTCACTTTCATTTTAATGAATTTCTGTTATTACAGGTTGTTTATGTCACGATCCACTCAGTAATGGA
>NW_009625282.1:4512-7014 GCF_000690535.1 Cariama cristata | reverse complement strand
CTTTCTTCCCAGTAAAGCACCCCAGCCCACTCTTTGCTGGGAAGAAAGCGCAGCACCCGTCTGGGGCGCTCTGCCTTGCAGCACGGTGCTGCAGGTGTGTGCACAAACAGTCAGTGCGCCGAGCTAAAGTACTTTGTGCGCGCACACACACACAGAGGATCAAAGCGCGTCTTTTCCCCAGTAACAAGCACAGAAAGGGCTACGCCAAACGGGACGGGTGTGTAGTCTTAGAGCAGCCGTTTATGGGGACAGACAGTATAGCCCTACTGAGGGCCACGCTCTGTGTGCTCAGCACTTTGCCCTTCTTTACGGCTGGGCACATCGTGTACTTGATGGTGATCCGTGTGCCAGCCTGGAGTGCTGCGTGAGGGTTTCAGTAGCACAGCCCGGGGGAAATAACAGGTAGTGTAGTTGTGCCGGCAGACGGTGACTGGGGGTGCCGGGCACACCTAGGCAGTATGGTGTGTGCCTTATCACACCCCTGCCCTGGAGTACCTGCTGCACACGAGGGTCTTGGAATACACACCTGTGCTGTCCTTACCCCGTAATAAGGTGTAGCACTGCACAATAACGGTGCTGGGCAGATGCAGCACTCTGGTGTTTCACAGTAGCTACTTTACTGTGCCCAAGCACCCCCACTGTTGCTCTCTGCCCTCAGAGCCGCCCCCCAACCCTCGGTGCTGCTCTGTTGCAGGCACTGAGCGAGGAGATCAAGAGCATGCACGGACTGCGCATCTTCACCTCCACCCCCAAGCCTTGATGCTGCTCTCTGGCAATAAAGGTGCTCTGTGGATTTGCTGACTCCCTCCTACTATCTGAAATTTTCCCCAAAAAAGTGCTGCGTTTTCAGTTAAGCACCTGTGCAGGGCTGGGGGAGGGTCCGCAGTCCAAAGGGGAGGGGGGAAGAAGAGACAGCCCCTCTTCGTGAAGAGGAGGAAGGAGAAACTTTATTATTGCCTTGCCACAGCAGGGTCCCTCCTTCAGCCCCCCCCCGACTGCTGGGAACACCAGAGCTGCTCTCCCAGCTCAGGCCAGGCACTTCTTGTCCTCCCCCCACAATGCTGCTGCTGCTGCTCCCGGGGGAGGTTAAGGCTCTGCGCCAAAGTGCACCTCTTTCCAAAAAAAAGCACTTTCAAAAAATAAGCTGAGCCACTTGGCCAAGTGCAGTGTCCGTGGGGTCCAGAAGAAAACTTTGGGAGTAGAAAGCAGCCTTGCAGCTCTTGAACTTGCCCACATAAACCCGCTCTGAGTCCCATCTTCAGCCAGGCTGCAGTTCTCGGAGCGCAGAGCCCAAGGGGACCACGCAGGGCACATCACTGCAGCCCAGCCAACAACTTCTAAACCACCTCTTTTTGTAGAAGCGATGCTTGGCCTCTCAGACCGATGCTGCTCGGAGCACGGGCTGGCATCGCTGAAGGCGAAGCGTGGAAGTGGCTGGCGTACGAAGCAGAAAGGAGCGGCCAAAAGGGTCCTCCCGGGGAAAGTTTATCTGTCCTTGGAGCCCAGCTTCTCAATCAGTTCCTGCAGAGGAGCCAACTCCCGCCTGTCGATCAAGTTGAATTCCTAGCAGGGAAAAAAAAGCAACACAAAAAGTAAAGGCACCTCTCTAAGAGCTGCTGGAAAACACGTCCCGAGAAGTGGCTGTGTCAGCGTGTGCCAGCTCCCAACAGAACCACCAAACAGGCACTACCACTGCAGCAGCAGCCACCGCTCCTCTTTCTCTGCAGAGAAATTCAAGCGTTTTGTTGCCCCAAAACTTTTCCTGTGGTTGTTGAGAAGTACCACGCTGCTCTGCACAACACGTCGCACGTGTGGTCACAGAACAGGCTGTTAAAATACTGGCAAGGAAAAAAAAAAAAGGTGGTGGTGCTGCTGCTACTTCCAAGTTGATTCCTGAGCTACAAAACCCCCAAGTTCTCTCAGTCTGGTTTCTTTTGCTGGAGGTTGATAGCTAAAACCTGAAATTCAAGCATTTACAGCCAACTGGGCCACACTTCCTGCAAATAAAAAAACCCAAAACACCAAAATACCACCACAAACCCACAACCCCGCAGCTGCACAGTTTGCATGGTACAGAGGGCAGGAGCCGAGCGTATCTTCCAGCGCACACCACAGCTGTAGATCTTCAAAGAGTGAGGAGGCGTTTAAAATCCAACTCCCTTTGAAAGCAAACGGGGAACGAGAAACCCCAGAGGCAGGCGACCGGCCACCGTTTCGCAACTCACCTGCACAAAGAAGATAAAGTGCTTGAAGGAGGTGTTGAGGTGGGCCTCCTCCTGCAGCCGCATGACGGAATCGAAGTGCTGGTGGTAGATGTGGGCGTAGACGCGGAACAGCCGCTTCAGGATCGTCTTGGCCACCGACATGAAGTTCTTGGGAAAAGGGACCCCTGAAACGCAGCAACATTCACGGATGAGTCCTTCGGTTCGGTCAGAAGTACCGAAGCGCGACGTTCCGGCAGCGCCTCGCTCCGATACACGGGGCCCGTTGTGTCGCACAGCC
>NW_009625282.1:408-4498 GCF_000690535.1 Cariama cristata | reverse complement strand
AGGGAAGATCGTTTCGTCGTCCAGCTGGTCCTGCACCCACGTCATCAAGTAATCGATGTACTTCGGAGCCGAGCACTTGATCGGCTTCTTTATGTTGGTGCCGTCCGCCCAGTGGTACTCGTACCTGCGGGAAGAGGGAAGGAAAATAAATTCTGCGCTCCCAGAGTAAAAACTGCGTTTTTGGGCCCCACGGCTTCCTCTTTGTCTCAGTGAGGAGCGACGCTGCAACACTCGTACTCCTCAGAAGCGGTGAGAGCACGGCTTGGCTTTTTTGAGCTGCTCAGGCAAAGACAACAGGTCAGAGTTAACGCCTCCATCCCAGACGCCGCAGCGATTGCCCTCAGGGTTTGACCCTCCAAAGCGAACTTCTGCTTTGTGGCAACCTCCTCTGGCATCAACATCTCCTTAAAACAGGACAAAAACTGGCCAAAGAGGAAACGTCAGGCCCATCGCCCACCATCTGATTTAATTCACCTATGGCTTTCAGACACCCTCCAGGAATTCGGCACTCCCTCTCCCCTCACACAAGATGTCCGACTTCTCCCAGAGACCGCCCACGGGGCCGCACGCTAGCCAAAGGCTTTTGGAAGCCGCTGGCCCAAATCGACATGGGTGCTTATCAATCCCACGGCTCCTCCAAACCGGGGCAGACGTTGACCGTAACGCCAGGCGACAACACAACCCGCTTGCTCTGAGATCTTCTGCAAAATCCTTCAAAAGCGGGGGAAAAACCCCCATGTTTTGACTGTCGCCTCTTGGCCGAGGACAAGCAAAACCAAACGGTGCTATTTGAACAGGAAGTCATTACAGGAAACGTCCCCAAATATAGAAACAGGAACTTGCGATCTAGATACTTCTGGGTAGAAAACCCAGGCAGGATGTTACACGGCACCCTACAAATTCTGCCCACCGGCCAGACTCTGCGCTGCTGCCCCTAAAAATTAGGAACCTCGAGCAACCTTACAAACAAGATAGAGACCCTGCTGCAGCTTCACCTCGGCAAGCTACGCAAGCACAGAACTAACACCGTGTCTTCTCCCTGCAGGTATTCACACCTCCTAAAAACAACAAGGTGCCCCAAACACACCTTCGCTATTTCCTTTTCACCTTGACGATGCCCCGACCGTCTCCTACAAAGCAGTTACACTGCATCAGCTAGCTCAGCGTGCCTCCTGAAAACCACCGCCCGTCCTTCTCTCCCAGGCAAATCGAGAAACAAGAGCCCCTAAAACCGCTTTGGGACAACACACCCTCGTGCCCTTTCACGGCCCGTGCCAGGATAAGCATACTTCAGGCCAGGCTGATCCAAGAGGGCGATGACGCCAGCCTCAATGCGGTGTAGGGATCAGCAGGACCCAAAAGACTCTCAGCCGTTCCCCACCGCACCTGCCAGCCTCTATAAGCACCAAATGACACCAGGGGAGCACAATGCTGCGCCTTGACCTCATCTGGACACATCCCATCCTCTTCTTAGCTTCTTTCTACACACGCTTGAGCGACCACACACCCGCCTACTTCCCCACATTTAAACTGCGGCCACAGACCGCAGCAAACTTCTTACCTTGGTCCTGCGGACATGACTGGACAGCTCGCCTCCGTGCAGAACTCTGTAATGGTCCCGTACAGCATGTTGATTTGGTTGAAGAAATCCACCGCTGGAAAGGAAATGCATCAAGTTTACTCAAAGCACGAACACAAAGCGGACCGGAACGCCGGATCATTCTCGTTCAGCTGACGCAGCCTCCGAGGATCACTGTTGCAGGCGTGAACGTCCCACAAAACTCTCAGCAAAAACAAACATCCCCCTTCCGTACGGCGTCACGTGGCTGATGACTTTGAGACAGGTCAGCTGTCTAGGAATTTGAACTGCACTCTCGATTTCTGACCATCTGGTTACCGCCCCTAACCAATCTGTATGGCATGAAGCTCCACGTAACCTTCCACACCTTGGAAATGACTGCTTTAGGTTCCAGGCACCTTTAAAAAAAATTACATTACCTCAGAAACCTGATTGATTTTAATAATACAGGGGAGAACTTCCTGAGGTTGAACACTTGTGGCATGACTTACTGTCTTCCGTTGCTCAAAACTACTTTTTCCTCCTCTAACTTCCAAAGAAATAAAGTTCAAGACCAGGGGGAGCAACTGCTAAAAGCAAAATAAATTTGTAGTAATTGCCTTTTTAAACTCTGCACATAGCAATCGTAAAATGAAAACAGAAAACAAAAAACCAAACTCGACAAATCCAGAGTTCAGCGTAGAACACTGTTCCGCTTTTTCCCTAGACTCTTCGCTGCCACTGCTTTGTGGCCGACAGTGCCGACTTTGTAATTCCAGAGACCACCACTCCAGGCTTACGCCCCAGTACCAAAATAACCATTCACAAACCTAATCCCTTTTGCAAGCCTGAACTCAAAAAAATCCACCCCAAAACCACAAAGGTGCAGGTTTGTTTCCTGCTTTTCGCACGCTTCCAGAGTGCGACGCCTCTTCGACACAGGTCCTGTCGGCACGTCACACCACTTACTTTCGTTTTACCCCGACTCAGTTGCCTAAACAAAGCGTGCCTGGGATAAGAATTTCATTTGGGGAAGTTCTAGGTCCTTCTAGGGATACAAAAACCAGAGATTTGTTGTTTTTCCACTCTACCTCCACGCGGATCCCTCTTTCCTAGGACTTACTGTTAACTGCGATCCACTCGTTAAGGTCCTCTCCCTCCGGCAACATCACCGCTTGTCTAAGGTTACCGCTCCCCAGAGTCGCTTCGGCATGTTTCAGGAGTTCATACTGATGGGAGCCTTCGGGAATGTTCTTCTTGGGTTTGAATGTTTTCGAAGATCGACTCCCACTGACAAGAGAGAAAATGTTTCCAGTTAGTCCTTTAACAGCAGTCCCTTCCCAGAAACAATTCCCGTGTTACCCCTGGCACCCTTAACCGGGGTGACACCAGCCCTTCCCCATTTCCCCTGCCTTCAGGGCAAACAGATCCTACGTGCAAGCCAAAACGTTTCTGACAGCATCGCAAAAAAAGCCGCCCGCACACTTGCCTCCTTCGCCTTTTTAAGAATCACAAACCTTCTGTGCAAAGGCCCAGAGACTCATCAAGCAACAGTTGCTTTCGACCGTGGAAAGAAAAGCCCACGTAACATTGCCGGGGAAGAAAACGACCTGCCGACTGCCGCTAGGTGAGACAGCGCCAAACGTTAGACACTCAGCACTCAAATGCACCGTAGGAAACAGCCTGCTAAAAATAGCAGCTTAATAGACTCCAGCCCTGAAACGCAGATTGTCACCGTAATCTTCCCGTACTGTGTCGTGCCGACCGCTGTGCTCAGCAGCCGAGCCTTCGCACAACTCCTCGCCAAACTCCCCCTGTCCTGCCGACGGGGCCGGCAGTACCGCAGCCTCTCCCCAAACAGCCACCGCTGCCACAAACTGGATGAATTTCGGTACCTCTCCACCACAAATGCTAACTTTCAGACCCTGCCAGCTCTCTGCTTCCGAGCGAGGATGACGCAAACGACAGGACGGCCAGGGCCAAAGCACGGCTCAGGGAAAATGGCCTTCTCCGGCACGTGCCGCTCGGCATTGCCGGCTTCCTTCCCCCGCTGCACACAACCGGACACGTTCGGCTGGCACACGCCTCGCGGCAGCTTCCTGGTACAACCTTACGGCTTTGCACACTCTGTTTACGTGCAACGCTCGGTGCGCAAATAAGAGACCTTTACACCCAGCTTGCTCTTAAACCAAGGTCCTGCCTCCTGCTACAGCTGAAACGCAGGCCCAGCACATCGCTGACCCTAGGCAGAGGGTCCCAAAAGGCAGACCCAGCGCATCGTCAGCCCTAGGAGGAGGCTCCCCAGCTCCTCCTTACACCGCAAAATGCCTCCAGTCCTCATCCGCAGCACCTACCAGGCCTTAAGAGCCAGAAGCCTTCTCGTGCTTTATTCCCCTTCACATCTCTGACGCAGGTATGCGACAGCCGACCCCCTGCAGCTCGTTAAAGGTGCGTTTTCTACACCATAAGCCTGTAGATGTCCCAAATTCAGAGCGTTCCCCCTGCACTCAGGCCTGCCCCACCTCACAGGCG
>NW_009625282.1:0-377 GCF_000690535.1 Cariama cristata | reverse complement strand
GCCCCTCACACAAACCCCAGCCAGCACCAAGAGCCAACACCCCTTGCACTGCACTGGCCCTTCCCCACAGGTGCAGGGTAAGGCCCACCCAAAGCCCACCCAGGTGTAAGCCCCACACCCCCAGGATGAGGGCCTCTTTTCTGCCTCGCCCCACACCCCCAAAGCCCCCTCCCAACTCCCAGGGCCTCCCACCAAGGCAGAGCATCCCTGCACCCCCTCAGGACCTCCCCCAGTTCCCCTAGAGGACCACGCCCTCAAATTCCCCCCACCTGGAAGGGAATAACCCTCACAAGAGGACCCCTCCCCAGAGCCTTCTCTCTAAGACTGCCCTCCAAAAGGCTTTCTGTCACCTCATACACCACCCAAAGTCCCCCCCA
>NW_009625281.1:0-22437 GCF_000690535.1 Cariama cristata | reverse complement strand
ATTCACAGCCTTGATCTGGGCAATTTTGTCTCCCCTGGGAGAGGCACTTGGTGAAACCGAGGCGGCAGTTTTGTCTCGCCTGGGAGACGCACTTGGTGAGGAGGAGCAGAGGAACTCGTCCCAGCCTGTGGGTACTGTAGAGCTCTCTGGGACTGAGTTACTCCAGTCTGTCCTCAGAAGAGGCTGACTGAGGGCTTTTTGCTCCTTACCTGTAGTTGGGGTTGTCGTCACAGGTGAGGTACCAGTTACTGTATTGCTATTTCCTGTTGAAGGGAAAAGAAGAGAGATGATAGCATTGCTTAGTGTTGTGAGTGGGAAAGGTCTTGGGGAACTCGTGCTCCGAGAAGCCGCATGAACAAATCCCTGCAGAGTGCGATCAAGGGCTTCCCCTGGACACCTCATCTGTAGGGATCCTCTGGAACCTGGGACTAGTGCAGGATGCAAATGCATGAATCAGGAAAGAGCAGCCTCTGCAAATCTTCCCCAACACCTTCTCCTTGCAGTAAAGGCCCGTTGAGAAAGAGGGAAGAGTGGAGAGGATTCACAGCCTTGATCTGGGCACTTTTGTCACCCCTGGGAGAGGCACTTGGCGAAACCGAGGCAGGGGAATGCATCCCTGCCTGTGGGCACTGTAGAGCTCTCTGGGACTGAGTTACTCCAATCTGTCCTCAGAAGGGGCTGACCAAAGGCTTTTGCTCCTTACCTGCACTTGTGGTTGTTGTCGCAGGTGGGGCATTAGTGGGTTCAGAGTTCTTTCCCGCTGAAGGGAAAAAGAGACGTTGCAGCACTGCTTAGTGTTGTGTGTGGGAACAGTCTTGGGGAACTCTGCGTGTGTAGGACAACCTCTGAGCACATAAGTGCAGTCCTGCCTGGGGTTGAGCGGCCAAAGTCCTGGGCAGCCTTGCCCTGCCTTTGGGCTGTCCCCAAGCCCAACATCTCATTGGTGTCATTTTTTCCCTCATAGTCCTTCTCCCATTCCCTGGCTTTTGGCTCCTTCCTAGCAATAGTAGTTTTGTAACCTTCCTGCCTTTCTCCTCTTCGTGACTGGGGTATGCTGAATTGCTTGTCCACGCATGGCTCTCTGCAGGAAAGCTCCCTCCGCCTTCCCAAGGCAGCACAGCACGGCCGGTGCTGGCTGCCAGAGCAGGGTCAAGGGCATCCCATTCACTAGCAAATATGCTCCAGTCTGAGAGCTAGCGCAGCTCTGGTCTGACCTAGTGCCAGTGCTGCCACCTTCTCTTGCTATGTCTATTTCCTTTTCTGATCCCTTAAACAAGCAGTGCTTTTATCATCATGCATCTTTAGTAGTTGCACTGTTTTTAATTAGATTTACATGACATTGCACTCCACAGTTAACATATTCACAGTCACTCTTCAGATTCTGCTCAAGACCTCAGCTAAATACACAGAAAGTACCTTCGCTGCAAGATATACACATAGAGATTTTTCAGCTATGGAGGATGGTCTCAGGAGAAGCATCATTAAAGACTCCTCCTATGCTGTAAAAAATTCAAGTGGACATTGAAAGCAGAGTATTTCTACTCAAAGAATGCGTATTCTGCTAAATTATCATCAGCGGTATCAAGACTCTCTTTCCAGGACTACACTTCCATGCAGTTATGACAGTATACATTATTTTTTTGTCATTCTTTTCCTTCCTTGTTATAATTCCTTATGAATAAAGAGAAATCTGGCTGATACTAGATAATAGTTGAAGAAAATTTTCCTCACATTTTGCTTTCAGCATTACCTGTTAGTGTGTTTACTCTTCTGAAGTACTTTGTCTATTTATTTTTTAGGATGTTTATTTTATATTTAAACCGTGTCATTCCTAACTCTTGATATAAGGAATGTTTTGGAGTTTTTTTGTCTAGAAGTAAGGAGAACAAATAATGAACAGCCTTGCTGATAAATATGTGATACTGACAAATGGCGAGTTTGGATCATATGATGTAACTTTAATTTTAATTAGTTAATATATGAGTTAGGAATAAACATATTTACTCTGAGTTAATGCCGCTGCAACCATAATTTAATCTAAGTCATTAACAGCATGCAGCTGGAAGACTAATGTATTTGTGGCTAAAATCCTTGGCTCTAACACACTCTTATAGCTGGTATATTAAAAAAAACAGTGCAAATTTCAACAGACATTTGAAAAATAGACCCCACTTTTCAAGAGCTTATTAGGGCTTTGGAAAGGTGAGGAAAATTTTACAAACTTTTTTCCTTGTGATCAATAAAGCTGACATAGAAAAGGGACATGAAAAAGACAACGCCTGAAGTAATCCATTAGTCTACTCTAGGCAAATGGGAAACATTAGCAATTGTGCCAGTTCTCTGCCAAGTCTTCTGCCTCCACTGGTCGCTGAGTCCTATAGGCAGCATTATTTGTTCCCCAGCCAATGTAAAGACATGTACATTTTTCCTATAACCTTGATAATATGAATCTATGCTGGCCACAGGCCATGGTTTTGGAGTGTTGTTTAGATTGCCTTCTCAAAGTGGATGTTGGGGCAGTAACACCTTGCAGAGCTAGTCCTGTGCCTATAACAACTTTTAGTCTTGTAGAGGCTCTGGTTAACAGTTGTTCAGGGGTACCCTTTGGACTCTGGAAGAATCGCATCCGTGGTGACAGCAGAGCACATGAGCTGCAACTGAACCTTGCTGATGGGCTTGTCAAAGGTAACCTGAGCAAAGGTGGCTATTTTATGGCTCTATCTGCCTAGACCCAGCCTCCTGTGTAAGGAAACAGGATGTGTTAATAGATTTAGGCGTTCACTATGGAGATAAAGAAATGAATGTTACAAGTGAGGTTATGGAATAATAGACATCTGGCTGCTGAGCAGAGCAGGGCCTTTGCCAGTACTATTCAAACGGACACATCCTGCAAAGCTTTTACAATGTTTGATTAGAATGAAAAAGGTTTCTGGACAGGCCCATCATGAGGCAAAGTCATAGACTCATAGAACGGTTTGGTTGGAAGGGACCTGAAAGACCTTCTAGTTCCAACCCCCCTGCCATGGGCAGGGACACCTTCCACCAGACCAGGATGCTCAAAGCGCCATCCAACCTCGTCTTGAACACTTCCAGGGATGGGGCATCCGCAGTTTCTCTGGGTAACCTGTTCCAGTGCCTCACTACCCTCACGGTGAAGAATTTCTTCCTAATATCTAATCTAAATCTTCCCTTTTCCAGTTTAAAGCTGTTGACCTTTGTCCTATTGCTTCATGCCCATAGTCTGTTCAAGTAAGTGAAAGACTCACATTGCTTTCAGTAGCTTTTGGCTCAAGATTTTTCACATCTTGCTGTTACCCACAAGCCTCCAAACAGAAAACCAACTGACAATCTTGAAGACTTCTATGCTTATAATTTATAGCTAAAAATTGGTCTGTAGCGAGTTGTAGACGTTGCTGGAAATACCTATGCTCACTCACAGTAGTAAACAGAGACCCACAACCATCTGTCACCAGTTGCAAGTTTAACAGCATCAGTGAAGATCTTAATTTGGCTCATATCTCTGTAACTTTATCTCCGTATTAGCTGGGGGAGTTCCTGTCCTCTCACAGCTTCAGGTTGCCACAAAACTCTTCATATAGTTGTCTTAACTCTACTTCTGCTAATGCCTTTTGGTCAGTTTGGTCAGAGGCTCTGGCCCACAACTACCAAGTTTGTCACAATGCCAGAAAAAGTAGTAAGTGGCTTAAGGAACAACACTTGCCCTTCAGTTTGAATAGATCACGGTGCAATGCTCCGCCACCCAAGTTGGTGGTGAAGTTCCCCATTAATTAAGTTCAAGAGGAGGGAACGAATGCTCTGTGAGCCAGCTTTCCAGGCTGATTGTTTAAGGAGCCTCTGGCCGGAAGGCCAGCAGCAGCACTCCTTTCCCTGGGCACTGGGGTGGAACAGTCACACCTTTTGTTATGACTGTAATAGAGCTTAAATTACCTGGGTTTAGTGTGCAAGTCCTGAAAACTGCTCTTGGAATAGGTTAAATAATCACAAGCACCAGTGATTTTGCATTGTTCTGTGACCAAGGAAAACTGTTGGCTTGCAGTGACATTTTTCATCGTTAATTAATCAAAATCTACACATGCTGAATTGTGTATCGCCACTGACCTCCAGCCTCTAAGCAGCTGCTGAAAGTACTAAGCAATCCATTCACTGCCACAGAATAGCTGCTCTGATAAATCCCAAAACAGAATATAGTGTTTCTTACCTTTCGAAATGCTCAACACCAGGCTGAGCAACACAGCGAGGAACACACAGCGTCTCATTGCCGCTTCTGTTGCTGCTGCTACTTGCTGCTAAACCTAAGAGAAAGTGCTTTTCTCTTCTGGCGTCAGCTCATTTAAGGTCCCAGCCACAGGTAGAGAGTTCAGCCCTGAGCTGACGTCATGGTGGCAAGTGACAAATGATAGATCCAAGCTGTGTTTTACTTCCTCCTCAGGCTGGGAGGAGATTTCTGGACCTCCAGTGATCTTCCTTTAAGTCATAAATGCTTAAGACCTGTTGACACAAGGAAGTTAAATAAACTAAATAAACTGATGTGGGAATTGACAGGGAATGCACCAGCTATCCCCTGCCAGCTCTCCATATTGACACTTTCAGTGCAAATTAAATGGAGGGTGCTGTGTAGTCTGTTCTTAAAGTGGAAGAAGCTATCCCATCCCAAGGCATGCTAATTATGTACTTGGAGCAGAGTACCTGGGAATAAATTCCCTTGGAATAAATTACCAGTACAGACCGACTCTATGCCTCAGAGTCCAATTGTTCTTTCCTTGTATGCAGAATTTTATGCCAAAGCACTTCTTACTGCTCAACAGGGTAAAAAGCAACAGGCAACACCAGCATCTCTGACTTTAAAGAAACAGGACTTACCTTGGCCCTTCTGGCAGCAATTATGGCCATTTGCTGCCATTTTATGTGTGTTACAGGCTCACTAAAGTAGTGTGGCAAGAGAAGGGGGAGCAGGCATGACAGCCAGCAGATGTTTTGATTTTATCCAGGTGGCAGCCCTCCTTCCTTGAGAGGAAGCACGTTTGCGCCAGGGAGACATCTGGAAGCAGGGATGGTCAGGCTGGAGCAGGGAGCCCGCAGCAGATCTAGAAATGAGAAATAACCCAGAAGGCCATAGAGCAGGTAACACAGCTGTGACACAGGGAAAAATAAGTGGGAGACAGAGACTTTTCGACATTGCATCCCAGGAATCCTCTGAAAATTACCAGATAGAGACCAAGATGGGAAAAAAGGTCTCTCTAGGCAGGATCTGGTTTTCCTAACCTTTTTATTTTTAGCTGCCTCAGCTGCCCAAGTTCTTTAGCTGAACAGTGTATTTGTTCTGCTTTGTGCTCCAGTAAAATGCATTGCCCATTAGAAATCGGATGGTCTACAGTGGTTTCCAGGTCCTCCTCTTCAGGCAAAGGTGTCATGTCTCTCACTTCTTCAAAGGTCCAGGTGACCCTGGATCCTGCCACTACTGCCAGTGAAGTCTTTCTGTGAAATAAACACAGGTTATCCCATCATTATCAGACATGGACAAGAAGGATGAGCAACCCATCAGTGCATCCCCTGCAACGCCACATCTAATTGCTGTGGAGCTGATCTCGTATGGCAAACTCTACTGCCAGCAGCACTGACAGGTTCTGAACACATTTCTAAATGGGAAGTAACAGCTCTGAGTGTTAAAACACCTCTCCACTTCCTTCATCTGCTTTTGTTTGATCTGCTGTTTTAAGAAGAAGATATGCAGTTTTGTGTACTAATCTCATATATTCAGAGGGTGGCTCTCCTTGTATGTAGGAGGGTAGGAGACACCATAATTATTACTCAAGTCATTCCTGAGCTTAGGGTTGTTCTAAACTTTTAACTTGCACTGAAGCAGGAAACACCAGTGGCTTACAGACAGCAAAAATATTTGGGTGCCCCTCTGCCGGTATGGGGAACAAACTGCCTCATCGCTCTACGCCCTGCCAGGCAGACCTGCTCAGGGCACTGATCCTGAACTGTGGGGTGTTTTCTCTGCATCTTCCTTTGCCCCTTTGGCCCTGAAGCCCCTCCAGTGCAGCCTGCTCCCCACACCTACCTCCCAGTCCCCACAGTGACCCCCTGGGAGCACCTGCCCTCTCCTATGGCAGCCTGGGACTGGCCCACAGACCCCCAGGGAGTCCCATGGTGGGCACCCTGTGTGGTTGCCAGGGTGGTTATGTGGGGTGGCAGAACTCCAAGCTCTGAGGGGAGGCTGGTGTAGGGCTCTCAATGTGCCTCCATGCACCAGGGGGTTCAGTGCCAAGTCCAGGGTTTGGTCATGGGGGCTGCCCCAGCCTTCCCTAGGGCGGTGGGCCTGCCCAGGGCAGGGGAGCACCGTGGGGGATCAGGCCAGGCTACGGGGTCCTCCTTCAGGTGCCGGTGCTGTGTGGGGAGGGCCCTGGGCTCGAGGCAGCCCATGCTTGCTGTCAGGGAGCTGCGGGGCCTGGGCTGTGGGGTACCAGGAACAGCCAGGGTCCAACCCACCTCCCCCAGCCAGGGAGTAGGGCCAGCCTGCAAGGGTGACCAAGGTCAGAGCCAGCCCCATGGTGGCCTGGGGTGTGCTTGGGGTCTCCACAGGCCCCCTGTCACTCCGGCCACCCCTCCGGGCTGTGCTGGATCCCGCTACTGCACCTACTGCTGCTCACTCCCATGCCAGTTGCCCATCGCAGCCCATTCAGTTCCTCCAGGCCCCTCCTTAAAACTCCCCTTTGCCAGGGACCTGACAGAAAAAGGGAAGGAAATGCCTGGGAAGCATTTGTCACCAGAACACTGTGCCTCCCTGCTTGGGCAGCATCTGATCTCCATCCCAGGCCACGACCGCCCTCCCAGCTTCACCTCACGGAGGGCAGGAGGCACCTGAAAACTAAACCCAAAGTCTCATTAGAATAAAGCATTTCAGTCTGAGCAGACAGTGCTGTGAGCCCCCAGGGAGAACTAACACCCCGGAACACCAGCCATTTGGGGAGCTGCAGCATGTGCTTTAGCTGGAAATTAGTGTGCAGCGGGGGAGAAACCTGGCTGTGGAGGGTGTTTGGCAGAGCTGTATGCCACTGCTCCTCTGGCAACGTCCATCTCCCCTATCTAGACTCCTCAGTCATCATGATATGTCCCAATTTTCCAATGCTGCTTCAAGGTGCAACTAGACTAATCCAGGTCTTAAAATCTCCCTGTTGGCTGTGAAGTGCATGTGTAGGACCAAGAGAACTTCCCAGAGCACTACTGAAAATGAGCATCAGGCCTTTGGCAGGTGTAAATGGTGCAGCTTTGTTGGCTACACTGGTATCTACCGGTTGAGTGTGTAGTCCTACACATTAAAACAGTTCTCTGCAGTGAATACACATCAGGAGCTGGCATATTACCCATGTTTTTAGAGTTCCCTTCCATTCTTACCTGGTTGTTCCTGTTTATCACTATCACAGTTTGGGAAGTGTGAAATCATTTGCAACGTAAAAGGCACCAGTTCCTCCAGGAAATAATGTGCTGAACAGACGTACACCTTTACACACCAGACCTTTTCATCTCTGCTTGCCCTCCCCTGTCCATTTTGTGACACACCGGTGGTCACAACAGGCTCCTCCCGGGGAGAAGGGGGGTAACAGGCTGTATGTGCCCCATTGCTTGCCAGTTTGTGGGGGAATTAGTAACAGAGATTTGATGGTTTGGGAGAACAGACACAGAGAATTACCAAAACAGGAGAACTAATGTCAGTGATCCATCAGCAGCTCTAATACAATAATTAATTAAGTTATTAAGCACACACTTAGATAACAGATAGTTGATGGTTAGTCCAGACAGACTCGCACAGCCACAGCAGTTGTGATGTCCTGTAAGGAATCACAGGGAAAACTTCCTTTGCAGAAATAACTAAATAACTTTCCAGAAGCTGTAAAACCAAACTGTTATGCGTCAAAGCCCAGATATGGCAATCAAGAACACTGACAAACGGTTATTATGGAATAAAAAGTGTGCTGTATTGTCCTGGTTTTGACTAAAACAGGATCAATTCTCCTTTCAGTAGATTTTCCTTCAGTTAAGTTTCTTCTAAGTAACTGCACTTTCTGAAGTTGACTGCATGATTTTCAGACAGGATCTGCTTTTAGAATTGATAATGCTTGATGTTTATAGTTGTTACCAAGGTTAACGGTAGGATTGGTATGCAGAAAGGCCCATGTTTATGCTTATCCCTGTGGGAATCAAGGTCACTGGTGGCTCTCTTATGGTCCACAAGTGAAAAGGCATAAAATGGTCACACCTGCAGTAAGGAACAGACAGGACAGGTGACCAAGGACTGACCAATGTAGTATTCCATCCCATACACATCATACTCAGTATAAAGCTAAGGGATCACAAGGGTCAGCCCTTCTTTCATGGCCAGCATCGCTGTAGGACTCTGCTTTTTCTCCTGCCTCCAATTCCAATCCGTGTATTTCCTGAATCCGATTCCCATCTGCTGCGAAGTCCAGTCCAGGACATCCTGGCACCCGCCCTGCTGCGTCAGCAGTGTGAGCCACCATGGCACACAATTCTGTGGTCATCATTGGGAAACTCAGTATTTGTTTTGTATATTTTTATTTCTATTATTAGTATTATTAGCATTAATATTACTATACTCTTTTTCATTGTTATTGTTTTATTAAAATTATTTTAATATTCCAACCCATAAGACTCTCTCCCTTTCCTCCTTTCCTTTCCCTTCTAGAGAAAGAAAGGGTTAACAAAGAGCATCTGTCGTCAGCTTTAATTGCCAGCCCAGCCTTAAACAGTGACATATATTTAGTAATAAACACAGTAGTTGTTCTCTTGTGTTGATCTTTGTTTATGGCAGGAAAAAGAAGTACCAAAGGTAAAAGACCTTGTTTATCTATTAGAAGGTGCACAGTCCTGTGCAGCCTCATTATTTAACTCTTAAGTTCCAGGTAAACAAGGGCCAATCACACTGCCAGAAGACATACGTTGAAGTAGGAGCAAGTGTCTTTAACAGCTCGTCACATGCATCAGCTGCATACTTTCCTCCTGTGTAATTTGTCAATACTACTCATTAGTAGATTTTTATACATTTTGCTATCATCTCATGTAAATTTGGTTCATCCACTGTATATTACATACACAAGTAGAAATATACGTTGTAATTGGCTAAAAGTTCAAATTACCTCCAGAAAGTCTAAATCAGAGTGCTATACATACGGATTCATCCATCACCAGGGGAAGTAGATGCACTTTGAATTCTTTTCAGGTGGCTCCCAAGATGGTTGAGGGCACAAGCTATGGATGCATTCAGTGGTCTCAGAGGCACTGGTATACAAACCTGAAGTGGGCAGGACTGTTCAATCATGTGCTTGTCCATAACTGCAAAGCTTTTTTTATCTAGTCTCATGGCAATATTGTGACCAGTCCTTTCGCACTGCCAATTTCCTTAAAAGATACTAATGTCAGACAGAAAATAGAACAACTTGTAATAGTATTGGTAAAAAAACTGAGGCACTGTTGACAGTCCTTCTCTTGCAAATGAACAGAACCTCAGGATTTAATCGGGTTACTCTGTATTTTCCCACTGGAGCCTTACTAGACAAAGAGCAGGTATATGACACAATTCTGTACTGTATCACAGTAGAAAGTAGACTAAAGCTTCAGGATGTGCCAAGAAGTATGTTCTAGATTCACCATTTCTCTGCGAGTGGCACTTACTTCATCTAGGGCAGCTGTCTAGTGTCAGGTCTTGTGAGACTACTGTCAAGGGTGAGGGATACCTTACCATGGGGTGAGCTATCCTCTGCGGACACTTGTCTCTTTTCATGGCTACTGGAGGAGTCAGGTGGTGGGTTCAAACTGGTTACCTAACTTTTGGTAGAGCAGATGAATCCCACCTTAGTCCCATCCGATTGCTATCACAGTTGAATGTTGTACTCCTCTGGAGCAATATAGGAAAAGATTGTCCCAGATGAACATACCTGCCATTACTCCAGATGTTCTTCCACATCACGCCACTTCCCAGCAGCCTGGGCTGGACATTGTGTTCATCTGGATTCAAGGTACTCTCCTTCTTCTTCTGAGAGACACTCAGCTTTTTCTTCACAGTCCCCAGTGACACTTACTGAGGAAGGACTGGTCTCACTTTGGTCAGGTCCAGTCCCTCATCCTTGCAAACAGCCCTGCTGCACCAGCCTCTCCTGAGGTTTTCCTCCCCTCCAACATGCACTCACACAGGCAAACACACAACTTCACCAACTGTCATGCAATTCCAGCAGGATGAAAAATTAAATTGAGGGAAAAATTAAAATTATACTGAGTTGCTTAATGCAATGAAATAAACATATCAGAACACAACTTGTATTTCAGCTGAGCAGAAGTTCGTTTAGGACAACTAACAGAACATACCCATTTCCTCTTTGCTTTTCATTTTAGTTATGCAATCACCAAGCACCACCAAAAGAACAAAAGAACTATAAAATGTCATATTTTCTAGATTAGATTTCTAATTATAATTAAAACCATCTAAAAGTTGTGTATGTATCTCTTTCGAGGGAAAGCTAGAGCCCATAAAAAAGCTGAGACATAGTAATATTCATAGTTTTATTGTATCCTTTTATAATACTGACTAGAACGCCAGATTTAATAATATTGGATGCAGGTATAAAAATAATCCAATCCTTAAAAATTATATTTTGCTACTACAGTACTGTGTAATTAGTGGAGGCTGAAAATATGATACAACTTTAAATAATACTGGTTTGGAAAATGTCCTCAGAACCCCAGCGACTTGGAAGCAAACATTCAGAGATACAGGGAAGAAAACAGGGCAATGTCAAGAACATAAACCAGGTTTACATTCAGGTTGATAAAAGAAGCACAAACAAATACTGAAAATTTACCTTTTGAAACAGAGCTCACAGAAGGTGAGCTTTACTACTGCAATTCTGAAAGCTGCTCAAATAAACCATTATGATTTTACACACCAAGTTTGACCTTCTGTTAAGAGAAAGTCCTGTAGAATTTAACAGGGCTTAAAACAAATGATGGAGTTTAACAGAATTTAATTTTAAAATGAAACTATTAAGTATTTATTCTGTTTGATTTGGGTTTTGGGTTTTTTTTCTTTGAAGAAAACCCATCCTAGCAGATTTTATTGGAGACCTTTTATGTCAGGTGAGTTCTATGGCATTGTTCAAGAGAAGTGATCAGTTTTGACTGTATTCCACAGGACTTTTCCACATAGGATTTTGCAGATCTGGGGGCTGCCTGCTGCAGTCATTAACCCAAGCAAGACTCCCATCCCTTCTAGCATTTTACCAGAATAAAGATCAAGTGACTTAGCATTTACATACTACTTTTGAGGAACATCAGGCACCCTTCTCTAGGTTTTCCCTCAACAAGGACATTATGCAGAGGTGTCATCCCACACATGACCTTACAGTCCAGAAGTCACACTTGCTCTAGACATTTACTTCTCCAAAATAAGTAAGTATATTCCTTTCTTCTTTTTTTTTTTTTTTTTATAGTTGTTATTTCTTACCCTGTCCTGGACTTCTGTCCTGCTTTTCAATTTCAGCAGTTTAAAGGAATGAAGAATTAAATACACATTGCAAAGCTTCTGATATCTTACAAGCGCACAGCACACACCCCTTTTGAAACTGGGAGATCTTGCTTCATTTCTGAAGGGGTAAGTAAGGGTGAACTGAAGAGTAGTTCTTATCTGTGACTGCAGGAAGCGCCTCTATGTCCCTAGAAGATCCTTCCCGATAGGAAACAGTTTGGCTGGTCAGTAAAACAACTACACAAAATTCACATTCATTCTCTTCTCAGGAAGATGTTTCAGATCTTGAACCTGTTTTGATCAATCTCACATAATACAGGTCCTGCTACAGTAATAAGTATACTTTTAAAAAATAAATACAACATGGCAAGGCAGTAACAGCTATCACAGAAATAGGAAGAACACAGAGCCATGGGAAAGCATGTACTACACACAGGTGACCCTGATGGTGGAATAATTCAGGCTTAAAAAAGACTTCATTACAGTCGATGGGAGAGTTACCCCGGTCACTATAATGGATGCTGGATTAGGTCCTTTGTGCGTAAAGAGGAAAAAACATTAGTCAGCATAGGAAGAGCTTTTAAGTAAAATGCATCCGTTCTTGTTAATTTAAGGAAGAAAACTAAAGATTAAACATCGCTAGGAGGGAATGAGAAGTCCAGCTGGATTTGGAACAGATATGGCCATTGACTAGCATTAGAGACAAGACTCGGCATCTCTGCAGTAATGTCCAAACCCACTCTGCTGCTCACTCAGGTCCCGGCAAACAACCTTTACAAGTATTGGCACAATCAATTTCACAAGGACAAATTTCTCCCTCTAACTGTCATTTATTGCTATTTTTTAAAGCCTTTTATTACCGCTCAGTGTGGAGGCAAATACCTTTGAGAAGGTTGGTCACAAGGAGTGACTCAGTACATGACCGTGACAGTGGAACTTGCGGGAAATGCTGCAACAGCAATGACATTCATTGCTGCTGTATTACCTAATGCTTTAAATGTGGAGGGTAAAGGGCATCAAAATGCACCTGTCCTGTTTTTTCCTCATATAGCCCAACTCAGTGCTAGGAGGTTTCAACAGTATGCAAAAGGCCCCTGATTTTTCCACTGCAGCTGGGAGGGGTGGCCAGGGCGAGCAGTGGTGCATGGCAGGGACACAGGGAGGCTGTGCGGATGAGCCTCTCTTTTGAATGATCCCTCAAAATCGGTGTTTTGCTGCCCTGTTCGCTGGGACTGCCTCTCCTAGGCTGACTGCCGAGGGTATTTCTGTGGGTGAGGGGCTTTTGTCAGCACAACTGGCAGAGCACCATAGCAGCGAATGCATGGCTCCCACATCTTTTCCCGTCAAGGAACAGAATTAGCATTTTTTCCAAAGTTAATCAAAAATACACCCACTCAACTGCCCATGGGCCCTTGTGGTCTGCTCCCCTGGCTTTCCACAGCAGCCAGGAGCAATAGCAGATCTCTGTGCACTGTCGGTGTAGTTTTTTTCCTTTCTCCACATCTGGCTGAACCACTTGCATCCTCCTTACAAGAAACATGCCATTTCTATCTTATCCTCTTGGATAGCAGAGAGCAATTCCCCTTGACGAAAACATCCAGTGTGCTCAAAATTTGCAATTTGGGGTAGCTGAAAGTAATCTAAATAGTCTCAGAAATAATCTGCATTTATCTGGACATCCTACAGGGAGTTAGGTACTGAACAGAGAGGCATCTGTGTTTCAGAGTGGGTTTGAGGGCATGTGGAGACCCTACTCTCGTCGGACAGGAGTGACAAGCCCCACTCCACTGCCAGAGGGTGCTTAGTTTATAGCAGACAGAGAGGAATCAGACAGAGAGGATCCCCGTGGCAGCTTGAACAGCCACAAGCTGCACAGAAACAGGTCACATCCCTGCTGTGGCCAGGTGAGCCCGTTGCTGCCAGGACGTGGTAGTAAACAACTGTAGTAAAATAACTACCGTAAGTTGTGGCAAAACACACTGCACTGAACCCACCCCTTCTACCCTAGCAGAGCTGGGAGCTGCCGGCGCTTGGGTGAAGACGGAAGCGTTGCAGCCCGGGGAGCGGCTCGGCTGGTGGGGACCCAAGGGCTGAATCAGCCCGGGCTGCGTCTGCCGGCTAAGCAAAGACTTCCTGGATCATCCCATGTGAAACCACCTGTGCTCACCCCCGTGCTGACTCCTGCCAAAATCCTCTCCTGCCCCCTGTGCAGGGTCTCCTAGGACACCCAGAGAAGGTGCTGCAGGGCAGGAGAAACCCTTTTTCTCCTCCTGTGGACTATGCACTGGCTCCATAACTCCTTTCTTACCAAAGCTACAAAGTAAGTCAGGCTGCAATGGATAAATTCTTATAAGAAATTTCCCAATGTCTACCTGCTTTGGCAGAGAGAAAAATCTCAGTGCAATAAAGTTCTCTCTTTTGGAAAAGGCCAAGTTTTGCAGTCCTCACTCAGAAAATCCTGCTGGATTTACTGATACCCTTTCATTCCAGATACAGCATTAAGAAGAATTTGAAGATCATTAAGAAATGAAAATTAATTCCTTGCAAACTTTTGTGTGATCTCAATTAGGAACAGTTCTATCTCATTTCCACCCAAATCCCTTGCAATTTGCAATTTGCTGTGAGATGCAGACCAGGAGTCTTCTTTACATAGAAGGATTGATCTACAATTGTGAGTTGGTATTTCCTGCTTTGTCCTTTGTACTTGGCACGCAGAAGTACATTTCCCAGTCTTTGAACTAACCAAGCAATTAGATATATTTGCCTATAAATATGTGCCTAAACTCTTCCTTATCTGACAAAACACTGGCACATGGTTAAATCCTACCATCATTGCTGGGACATGCTTCCTTTTTGCTAAGCTGCTTTAGAGCCCAGTGCTCCTCTATACGCTTTGGATTTAGATTTAGCATGAATCCCAGCTTCTCCTTTTCCTTTGTAACACAGACAAAACTCTTCTCCATACCATGGGAAAAGCATCCACACAGAAATGATCCTGCCCATGTCCTCAATGAAGGATCCCACAGTACAGCAGGGTCAAGCCCTTAGTTCACATCATCCAGTGGATCCTGTGCAATTAAGATATCAGCTGCTAACGAAAGGAAGAAGAACATCATTTATGGACTAGAAACACTGATCAGTGGCAAGGAACAGCTAGTTCTTGTGCTTTACCTGTTATTTTGGATACCGTAACTAGAGTTTTCCTTAAATATAGCTCCTTAGGCAGCTGTACTTCCCATGAGCATCCATTCATTTCTGCCCTACAGCTGAGATAAGCTGTATACTACTACCTGCGAGGTTAACTACGGATCAGACAGACACGAAGTTCCGTGCATCGTCACCATAAGATCATGTAAGTGCAAAGGATGCTGCCCTAGACATCCATAAAGGTCTGTTTTTCTGCAAGCCCACGCTGCTGTTTCTACATAGTAGATAAGGAGTGAGGCATAAAAAGACACTGCGTTTGTGTGCTATGGCTGGTGCACCAAACTATGTCTTGTCAAGCACATTTGTGGTGCCTTTCCTGCCTTGCAGTTTTGAGAAAACAGAAGCAAATGTGAGCAGTGACCAGAAACCTCTTAGCCCACACAGCTAATGACTGCGTAGTGCTAGGTCCCCTTCCTCTGGGTAGCTGTTGCTCACTTTTGATAGGGAACACAACAGCCTTTGAAGTGCTGGGAAAGGATCTG
The DNA here is from genome assembly GCF_000690535.1 of Cariama cristata. Classification (NCBI taxonomy): domain Eukaryota; kingdom Metazoa; phylum Chordata; class Aves; order Cariamiformes; family Cariamidae; genus Cariama; species Cariama cristata. The sequence goes on along the minus strand of NW_009625281.1, from coordinate 7,188 downwards.
GGAACTCACACCATCTGTAGGATGCAAGTACCTGCTCCCTGACGGAGGGCTCCTCATCACCCTAGGTTTGCCTCTGGTGAGCAACCACCCAACACATCAGCACCTGAACTGATGGTCTTACTTGGGGTTAGGCACTTTTGGGGACACGTACCGAGGACCTTAGTGCTTCAGCGAGCCGAGCCTACCTTATGAACTTACTTGTAGGCACCGTGTCTTTTCAAGCATGGCAGGTGAGAAGGGAATATCAGAGGGTATGTGCCCTTCAGTGAAACCAGCTTATGTACACACTGCAGAGATGGTGGGTTAATAGCTACAGAATTGTGCTATTCGTTATCCTCGTAGAAGTAGCCACCTTGAATTAAAAGCACAGTCACATTCTGTGGGGAAGGATCTGTATCTGGACCCTGTATCTAGACAGGGTTTGGATGACTCAAGTTCACACTGCAGTAAAGATAAGCAGTAAATATACTTCATTAATAGGATCTCTTTCAACACCCAGCTCAAGTCAGAATAGAGTCCATGAGCTTTCAATCTGATCTTTGGTGAGAAATGTAATAACTTACATTCTTCAGCTTTTGCCGACGTGATTAATATGAATCACTACACCTAGGTGAGGATGAAACTGCCTGGTCTGAATCACTCGAAACTAGGCTGGAAGAAAGCAAAACACTCCAACATAAGTGATCTTTGCTCCGCTAGAATTGAAAGCATCATGTTTTTCTCTCCCTTAAATGCAACTGACTGCAGTGAGCCTTATTTTTCAACGTATTGAAAGCCTCCACAGCTCCTACAGACGCCACGGTGGGCTGTGGAGGCTTGAAAACTACGTCCCACCTGCAGTGCCCAGAATTCAGGTTTTTCTGCCCTGCCAGGGCTATAGCATTATTGCTCCTTCTCAGATTCCTCATAAGGAGCATGCTGAATTCCCAACTCTTTTTTTTTCTTCCCTGCGAGCAATTATTTAACATTATATTGCTGTTTCTACAGGCATTTAAATCCCTGCAGGGAAACAAAGCCCCGTAAGATCCTATACGGAAGCTCTATGATGACATGTAGTGGCATTACTTCTGAACAACGTTGGTTGACAAAACAACAACATACTTGGACTCTTCCCTATACATAGGAAGTTTTCAAAGTGGCACAGAGGATCAACTGTGTCTTTTTTCAGTTAAAATTGCAGTGGTATGACTAACTTTCGCATACTCCTTGGAAACAATCAACCCACGAATTCCGCCAGCATTGCCAGGCACCAGGCTTCAGCAAGGACCCAGCCATCTGGAGAACTTCTACCAGTAAGAAGGTGAGGGTCAGAGGACAAGCCAGCTTCCCTGTCATGTACCAAGTAGAAAGCAACACAGCAATGTAAAAGGGAGTGGACAAAATAGCCCTACGAAAAGCAGTTGCACAGTGAATCTCTGCATGAAAGTTGGCTAAGAAGACAAGCACAGTGAACAGTGAAGATCTGTAAACAAAACACTCCCTAGTGGTATTCAATGCAGAGTGCTGGGCACAGTTCATCTGCCTGTACTAGTCTATGCTTGCCATGTAGCGTAAAGAGTGAAGCAGCAGCACAGAACAAATCCGGAGTACATGTGTTAACTTCCACGTGGGTTTTTAAGTGACGTGCACCTTAAGCCGTTCCCTCCTCCTCCTTCTCTCTGCTGCTCAGCAAGTGTAACTGTTCCTCAGGGCAGCAATGCTCAGCATGAAGTTCAAAGTCCTTCCTGTTAAATGGGAAGAGTAAGACTGATGTGGGCTGAACTGCCCAGGAGACAGATTGTACCTGGGAATCAAGGGCCACAAAACTGTGTCAATCTTCCACTCCCTCTCCAGTCCTTGCTAAAAATAGTCTCTTCTTCTGGTTTCGTCACTAATGAAGGATGGATTGTATTGTCCAGGGTAGATGCATGAATGTCGAGATCCAGGCAAACCAGTGTAGGGAGGATAAAGTCCATTTCTTTCCAGTTCAGGATTTCTCAGTCCCGTTGGCTGTATTTGCAAAAAAATTAAATAAAAAAGGTCTTATTCTCACACTCAAATCCTCCTTCAGGCACAGCCTTACCACCTTTCCCAGCAGTTTTTTCAGTAACTAGAAGGAACAACGTGATCACTAATGATTTCTATAACTAGAATGATTTTTACTGTGGGAATTATGCATCACCTGAAGGGATTATTCTGATGCAATCTAGTTTCGACATCTTGCCAATTAGCAGACTTGAAGTTTACCTGACTCCATCAAAAGCAGTCTAAGTGCACAGTTAATTTTTAATCCAAGAGAATTGTGCTGATGAGCTCAGGTATTGAAACAACTCTCACAAAAAGGATATTGTCCCAGAGCCATCCTTAAAGGAAATGCTTCTAGAAAATCAAAGTCTCCTGCGTTGAGTATTACCTGGGAGGGCTTCTCTTCCCTGTAACCGTAGGTACCTACTGTCCCAACATAGGCACTTGAATTATATGTCAAATACAAAGTGATCTGACCTTCCTTTCTCTTCCCTTCTCTTACTTAAGTAAATTTCCTAGGGACACTTGGCTGAGGAACTTTGATGTCTAAAACCAAGACTGTACAATCCTTTCACCCAATAAATAACATCAAGTCACCTGGTTTGATCTTTTACAGATCAGATCCACACAAAGCCCTCATCACCTATTGCTTGCTAAAAAGTTCCCCTTTCTAGTCACAAGCATAAGAAAAGTTTTAAAAAATGTTTAGGAAATGCATTTTCATTTCCAAATCTCTCATTCTTACTGGAAGGAGGATTATTTCCCTTCATGCTATGCAACGCAGTAAACTTGCTTACTGGAAAACTTAAAATATAAGCCAGAAAAAAAGTATTGCTCACTGCTCCCTGCTCTGGAAAACAGGAGTCTAGGATGTGTGATTTGGGTGAAATCCTGCAACCTTCACTCACATGAGTAACCCCCACACACCTTAAACACATCCAGTATGTTGCTGTAGATTAGTGACAGATGATACACCGGCATCACAGCTCTGCATACAGACATTAGCAGATGATACCAACCACGACAGCAGGTCTTGTGCTTGTGTCTTTCTGTGCCCTGCACAGCCTATTACTCCTCCACCACTTCTTCCCTGCCACTTGTTCCCTCAGAGCTGAAGGGATGCTCCTTATGCACCCTTCCTGCTGCAGGAAGGGGCCTGTACCCTAGAAAGGGGAGGAGTGGAAGAAAAGAGGGGTCCTCAGTAACCAGTGTCTTCTCATCTTGGGGTGAAGTCCCCCAAGCAGAGGGGGGGGACAACATTCCCCCATTCCCAACATTCTCTCAACATTCCAGCATCATCAGTGAGGGTGGAAGGGAGAAAACTACTCACAGGGATCCCTAGCAGTCTGTCCAAAACCTTTAACTGCCCTTCTCTACTCTAGGATTGGGCTTTTTGGGCATCTACCAAAATATTCCTAGACATTTTCCTAGCACTCTTCCTAATGACATCTCTCTGTGACATTCACCACATGCAATAGCTAGAGTCCATAGGACTCCCAATGCTTTGCTGTCTATGGAAGTCATTTGCTTTGCTCTTTTGTTTTGCAGGAAAGGGATCTGTACTTCCAAAAATAAAGGAATGTGTCTGTCCTGTATCAGGCACAAAGGGTTAATAGTTAAGCTATGGATAGATACCGAATAATACACATCTGTCATCTGCAACAGGTTCTTGGTGCTTCCATTCTCCTGCATCTCGATGGTCTCTCTGCCCCACTCCTGTGCCCGGGGGTTCTTCGGATATTCAGCATATGGTGACATCTGGAAATCCCCACTCTTGAAAATGAGTTTACTTATGTCATTTTTATTCTTCCTGTTTATAAAAGAATGAAGGAAAATGAAAACATACAACTTATCCTGCTAACTTGTATGCACTTCTGACATGATCTCAGGAGATTTACTTCATGTTATGAACCTTGACTGGGAACAAAGATCACCTCAGAAGGGCTATAGTCCAGTCTTCTGCTTTGAGGCAAAATCAGATATGACGTCAGATCATGCTATTCAGGGCATTATCTGGTGGGATTTGCAATCTCCAAGGATATAGATGGCATAACCTGAGCAACCTGTTTCACTGCCTTACTGTCCTCTTGGTGAAAGAATTTTTCCCTACGCTGTTTGAACCACTCCTGTTCCAACTTACGCCCGTTGTCTCTTAAAAATGTGTGTGTTCACCTGAGTCAAAGAAAAAGTCACGGAAACCTAGGAAGAAATTAAAACATATGGAAGCCCCCATGCTGTTCAAGTCTCCAAGTGCTTAACTATAGCACTTCCAGGCACTAAGAAGGAAGACCTAGAAGGGGGCCGGTCTGAATGACTCCAAGTGCCCCCAGATGACTACCAAGTTGTACGAGTGGACTTTGGTGACACTTCCAGTTCAAAGCAGAGTACCCTCCAGGAAGTCACATAACCTGCCAAAGGCCAGGACTCACGAGAAGATCAGTCCATCCCTGAAGAGACTCTGGGGTCTGCAGGTGTACTGGCCATCATACCTCCTGGCTGGGGCTTGCTGGCATCCCCCTGGCTCAAAACATGGGGGAACAAGCTCACACCACTGTGCCAACCAAACCACTGCCACGTGTATGTTAATGATAAATCCAGCTGCCGACTTTAATCGGGGAGCTTTGAAATCCTAGATTTGAGGGCTGGAATGGGGGGGAGAGGGTGTTACTGCAAGGCAGCCCTTTTAATGATATATAAATCATGAAGTAGAGCTTCCTCAGCAAGCACATCTTGCCTCTAGTTCGAAGCTACTTGCTGGTACGAGAACTACATGTGTACATGCGTGTGTGAGTCTGAGAGGGAGAGACACACAGAGTGAGAGCACATGCAGGACTCGTCCATAAAGGAAAATGAAAATAACTTTAAACACACTCAAACACCGCTTGAGCAATGGCCAGTAACCCCTTCTGTTGCCTAAACTTCTCCTTTCTACTTAGCTTGCATTTTTGGAGACTGCTCCCTGGTTGCCTTACAGCTCTGAGTGGGAAGGACTCCTCTCCCTCTCCATCCTTAAAGGACATGATTGCCAGGCGCATCCTTAAGAGACACCCAGCTCAATTTTTTAGCCTGATTCCTGGAGAAAAAAGAGATATGCCCCAAATGAAAGCACAACGTAATACTTCAGTACCTCTGTTTAATCCACTCGCTTAGCTATCCTATGTTTTAGTCCTTCAGGGTTCACGTGTGGAGCACTAAGTGTGGTGTAACCCACTGAGAGGATGCCACAGATGAGCCGGGGCTGGCAGTGGTACCTACCGGCAGCAGGTGACAATCAGTGCTATGCCCATGATAAGCAGAAGTCCCCCTCCTGCAGCCGCGATCACCACAGTGATGAGCTGATATGCTACAGACAGGGAAGACAGAGACTCACTTAGAAACAGCGATGTAGCTGTAAATACTAATGTAAACATATCCACAGTCCTCATGCAAAGGGATTAACTGTTTATTTCCCATCTTCCCTCCCTCTGTAAGCAATATTGCCTTAAATTTTCAAGTGAAATGGATGGAGTTGGGGATCTCCTACTGAAGGAAGAACAAGCTCTTGTTTCCCTAGGGGACAGAGTCCTTTCACTGATAGATCAGAATAAATCAAATGATATTTCACGGATTCACCTCTGAATATCTTGCTTCAAGAGCGCCCACTATATGTGCTCTCATGACAGAGCATCCAGAGAAAGGAGACCTCCTATCCTTAGGAGATAACATTAAGTCAACATCGTCAAAGAAGGTCAACAAAATAATTTTCAACAGAAAATGAAGAAACAAAAAACACTGACAAGAGTAGCGTGTACCTACTGCATTTTAGACATAGTAATTTGCAATTACTTGTTTCAAATTTCCCATTTCTGGCACTGTGGAAATTAAAAGCAGCAAAACTCGGTACTTACGGTTTCCACAGTTGAATCCACCTAAGCCAAATGGGCAGCTGGAAACAGAAAACAACAGGCAGTTTCAGCGGCTTAGTTGTGCCGACAGGTGACCAAAGCAGTATTAAGAAGGATGGTGGGGTAGGAGGAGGGCAGAACAGTCACCATACCTCACACAGGTCTCATTTTCCAGCTTATATCCATCTTCGCAGGCTGAAAACACAGAAGGGAGAAGGGCCATGAGCACCGCGTAGTGGTGCGGGGGAAGCATTTCCCATCGCCGCTTCCCACGGCAGCCTCATCCCAAACAACCTTGGGGATTGACAAGGCGGCCTGCGCTGCTGGCACAGCAGGAACGCGATGCACTCCGATGTGATGCAATATCTCCTCTGGTTTAGGCAAAACACCATGCACTCAAATTCACCTCCCGCTGGCTTTGACAGGACCATTTCAGGGCTTCCCAGCAGAGCTATCCCAGAGCCTGGCACAGAGTGGGCAGCTGGTAATGTAATTCCCAGCAGAACCTCTCCTTGGCCAAATAGAAACTCATTGCACACTTGTACTGTTTCCCACAAAATAGCAGAGTAAAAAAAATCTGCAAGTGCCTCCAGTTTTTGTTTTGAAAGCTCATTTGAACAGTGCTACTTTAGCACTGATGCATGTTATTAATTACTTTTAAATGTCAGTATTGCAACAAAATGTTATGCAAACACAGTCAGGGTAACGCAAAGTGGTATGTTATGTTTTGCCTCGTTATTTTTTTTTCTTGTCTTTCAAATTTGGAGCTAAATCAAATTTTGAAATACCATATTTTACTATAGACTAGAAATTAAATTTACTAGGTCTAAATAAGCTAGAAAACTACTATGTACAAAATGATGGTGAAAAACTGAAACCATCGCTTCAAAATAAAATAATTTCTGTGACAGCTATCTCATCACCAGAATTGTCTGAGAAAATTATACTACTCTTCTGATGAGCAGCAAAGGTGATGACACATTGGACATGCAATTATAAGCTTGAAATTACTGATAAGATCATGGCTTTTCTCAGCAATAGTCACACCAGAGCTCTGCAGATCTGCTGCCTTTCACAGAGGCAGCGAAGGTGGTCGCTCAGAGACCTGAGTAGGAGTGACACGGATGGAGTTGCTTTGGGTGGAGGGACAAGGCAGGGCCAGCACATGCACCAGCCCTTGGGGGTCTGCAAGACATCACGGAGGGGTCTGGGAAACCCCTACAGCACACTCCACAGGGAATAAAACTAGATTGTTAAGTGAAAACAAAAACGCTCATGGATTCCCACCCCCCGCCCCCCC
>NW_009625280.1:1238-1912 GCF_000690535.1 Cariama cristata | reverse complement strand
AGGCACAGGCAGCGGCTGAGATGCTGTGCATGCTCTGGGCAGCACTCGGATGTGCATATCGCCGTTAGCAAGGAGCTTCGCCTTGCTTGGGCTCATACTTCTCTGCTCCTGTGCTGTTGTCTCTGCTTGCCTCGGTACAGACAAGGGATTTTTATCTTCAGTTCTGTTTCGTGAGCCTTGTGCCTTCACTGAATGGATTTCAAAGCTCATCTAAGTGCGTGGGAAGAAATTCAGAGATCGTGCTTTAAAGTCAGCATCGCTTTTTCAGGGTACAAACTGATCACTAAATTAGAAACCAGCTCAAGGGGTGAGTTAGAAATTAGAAACCAGCCCCAAGGCACATCTCCTGAGGGAAGAGGAGGGTCCCATATCTTTTCCTGGAGCATCTAGAGCTGGTCCCATGCAGCCCAGAGTCAGGGAGTAGCATGGAGGTAGCCTGGAAAATCCAGGATAACAGAGGGAATGATTGTACTGAAATGGAAATCTCTCTCTCTCCCCAGGCCGTGAGACCAGGCTGCCTCTGCGCATCGAAGGGCAAGGCATGGGGCCCCGGCTCCGCTTTAACTTTGAGCAGCTGGACATTGGGAATGTTTTTGTTGGATTGATGCACAACTATGAGGTGAGCAGTAGGGATTTGCAGGGGTTGGGGTGGATCTTGGTAGCTCTCAGCGCAG
>NW_009625280.1:435-932 GCF_000690535.1 Cariama cristata | reverse complement strand
AGGCTTTTGTTTCAGCCCTAGATGCAATGCATCTTTGTACGCTGGCTGGTAAAAAGCAGCTGGAACTAATTTGCTGCGTTTGAACTCAAGACCAATCCAAACAGTTTTCAATTAAGTGCATCCTACTGATTCCTGGGGGTTGGAGGAAAACTGTGCAGCCTCCTGGCTCAGAGCTGTCCCTTGCAGAGAAATTGGGAATGCTTTCCCTTGCTGACCAGACTCTTTGGAGTTGGTGCATCTCTGGCTCTATAAAGAGCAAAGCATTTCCTGAAATGAAGCAAAGGAACTTTCTATATATTTGCCTCCCCGTAATGGTGTCAAGTCTTCTGCAAAAAAATAAGATAAAGCAACTGAAAGAGGCAGAAAAATGAGGCAATACATCATGCCAGACACTTGCAAAAGCTTGACTATGTCAGGGAAGGACACATTAAGGTGTTTTCATACTAAAATATTGTGCACTCTGTGCATTTTTAATGCTGATACTTTATGGATTCTCT